>NC_029791.2:102928815-102933778 GCF_000816755.2 Arachis ipaensis
AAGTATATTTAATTCCAATGAAAATAAAATTTGTATAATAAAAGAAACAGATTAAACTATCCTTATCTAAATAACGAAATCCAACCCTCTTTTAAATTTTTTCCTTCTCATTTCACCAAAAACCAAAATTCTAACAGAATTTTTTCTCAAATTCAAGGAAGCTCCACCAGCGTCTTACTGTCAATTTAAGTTTGCACGACCACCGCGCATCTCATTCTAGAGGTAGGAGTCACTTCGATCTCTTTTTCGTGTTCGCGTTCGTGTTTCTCTGTATCATTCACTCTCTTTTTCGTTCATTTTTAGTGACGAAGAACGAAGAAGAATGACGATGGCGATAGTGAACTGCCTTGCAAACTGAGAGCCACACCAAATAGTAAAGGTGTGTTTTCATTTTCGATCGTTTTCTGAATTATTTTTGGATGGAGATTGGGTGTTCTGAACTTTGGGGTTTACTGATTTTTCGAGTTTCTACTTCTTGTTTCGTTAGGATTTGCTTTCCGATTTTGCATCTTTTTTGTTAGGGTTTGTTGATTCTGCATTTTGCTTTGTTATGATTTGGTTAAAATATTCTAAACTATCATTTGCTTGCAGTTTAAATGTAATGGTCCCTAAGATAATCAATGTCCATATCTTGTTCAACGATTGCGTTTGTGCTGTTTGTGTGAATGATTCTGATGAATTGGTTTTAGTTCTACTTAGTTTTTATGGAATTCATTTTTATGCAGCCCTTGATTTTGAAGTTTTGAGGTGTTTGCATAATTTTAAAAAATTTTCATTTTGCTTCATTATGATTTTTATTTTGCATTTTTGTGTATTATTTATTTTTTTTTTGCTAAACTCTGTTTGTGCTATGATTTATTGACATGAGGGTTTGTGCTAGGTTTAAAATATTAACTTAATCTATTGTTGACTATTTCAATGCCTAATTCCACCGCATTTCCTGGTATGCTTGTATTTGGATTCACGATTCCTTTATTCCTCCAATTATTTATTTCTTTTCTCTATATTCACCTTCACTTTGATTGTGATTGGCATTATGACTGTGATTTTGGTTGTTAATATAATATTTATAATTAATAAATTTTGGTTGCTATATGTTCTCTGTATTGAATTGCAATGAATCTACAGTTTATATGCTATGCTATTCTATGCTCCTGTACTTGTATAACTTCACTATTTGTGGATAATGAAATTCTAAAAACACAATCCATGTTTACACTATTTGTGTGTTTTAAAGTTTGTATACTTCTCTATATGGATTCAATGTTTGGTATGTGTTGCTTTAATGATTTTCAAACTAGAGAAAACATAAGACCTATATGATCATCAACCCGATTTCAGAAATGTAGTTAAAGTTCTGTTTGTTGGATTTTGCTTGAATTTTATCGGATATATACTTGACAAATTGTGAGTATGCACCTGAATGGAGAGGAGGACTGTTTGATCTTAAGCAAAATATTTCTGTTGCATACTGATAAACCATTATTTCATGGTTTATATTGTGTTTAATTGTGTGGTTTTATCAAATCTTTACCCACTTATTCATATGATTAGCATGTATTTACAATTCCTTCCCAAAATTACTCCATGGTTGAAAACTTACTTCCTAGAGACTTTTAATTATGTATCTTAATTCTCCTTTATTCCATTCGATGTCGTGATCTGTGTGTTAAGTGTTTCAGGCTTTATAGGGCATGAATGACTTGGAGATTGGAGAGGAGGCTTGCAAAAATGGAAGGAACACAAGAAAATAAGGAGATGACCAGCGAGAAGCGACGCTGACGTATGGCTCACGCAACCATGCGAATTAGAGAAATCATAGTGACGCGCTCGCGTGCCTGACGCGAACGTGTGAACTGAAAGCTGCATGAGTGACGCGAATGCGTGGACGACGCGCACGCGTGGCAAGGCAAAATGCTGGATGACGTGAACACGTGGATGATGCGATCGCGTGACATGCGCGATCTGCAGAATTTGCAGAATTCGCTGGGGGCGATTTTGGGCCATGTTTCGACCCAGTTTTCAGCCCAGAAAAGAAGATTAGAGCCAGGGAACATGCAGAGACCAGAGAACAACAACATTCATTCCGCATAATTTTAGTTTTTAGATCTGAATTTACTCCTCCTCTAGGTTTCTCTCTCTACACATTCATAGTTCCTAGGATTTTGTTTTGATTGCTTTTTGGATTGGGATATTGAGAAGAGTTATTACCTCCGTCAAGACTTCATCATTCTAGTTTGTTTCCTTACTTGTCACTTACTCTTTCATATTCTTAATTTATTCAGAGTTACTATTGGATTATTTCTAGAATTTATTAATACAAGAACTATTTTTATTTTTAATTGATCCTTTTGATTATTATTCATCATGTCTTTCTTTATTTCCTTTTTTTATTTCATGAATTTTACATTCATAATGAGCGAGTAGTTCCATAACTTGATTGGGAGTTGGTTGAAAGGAGAATCTTGAGTTGGAATGCTCAAGAGTAAAATTATAATTGGGTTTAGCGTTGGGTCGCCCTCTAGTCACTGACACTAGTCCTTCCCAAGGGAGAGGATTAGAACTTGTGAATAGAAACTGACTTCCAACTTGCTTGACTTTCCTTTATCTAGTAAAGGATAACTGAGCAGACAACCTTCAATTATCAATTGATCTTGGGAGAACTCCAACAAGGATAGGACTTCCGACTAATCTACTCCCGGTCAAGGTTTTTATTTAAATTGCACAAATTCTCTGATTTAATTTTCTGTCTATCAAACTCAAACCCCTTTTGGAAAACATCTGATTAATAAAATAGCACATCTTTCTGCAACTCGTTAGGAGACGACCTGGGATTCATACTCCCAGTATTTTAATTCTAATTTTGTGACAACTCTTCTAAATTGATAAGCGGATTTTTGTTGGTTAAGAACTGTACTTGCAACGTATCCCTTATAATAATTTCTTAACTCGCCAATTTCCGCCACGTCACATACCAAACACTCTTCTGTGGTTTTTGCTAATCCAAGAAGAATCATGAAGTTTACTCTATGGTGGATATTGGAGGATCCAAATGAGGAAAAGGTTCAATTTGCCACCAAATAATAATAAACTTTGTTGTGGGAATCAAAATGTTAGTGATTACATGCAATGGCTATTGTATTGTTGCTGTTCTCTTGCACAAGAAGTTAGAATAGTGAAATTCTATGACATAGTTGAAGATAAATTCTCATGCAAAACTCAGAATCATGGAATGTTCAATTCTTCTTCACTTTGGAGCAGTCCTAGTTTGCCTAATAAGTCTGTGTTGGTCAAATTGATCATATGATGTTTTTCTCATAAAAAAAGGAATTGATTTTAAGAACTAAATGTAGCTTGATAGTTGGTCAATCTTTCATACAATTTTTTTTCAATTTGCTGATGATGGTCTATAATTGTAATCTTTTTGTTAAGTGGATGTTAAGTTCCATTTTCCTCAATTATTTTAATGTATTTCCTTTTTTGACAAAATAGATCCCAAACAGAATATGAGAGTTATTGCCTGCTTGATTTTATATTTCGAATTAATGAATGAACTTATGGTTAAGTTGTTGATGATTTGCTATGTTTTGATTATATTGCAATTGAGAAAAAAGAAAAGAAAATGGAATGATAGTTATAGTAGGCAAGTAGTAAGGGATGTTAGTGTTGATAAGATTATTTATTTTAGTGAACTAACATGTATAGAAAATATAAAAATGGATAGGCATGCTTTTCATGCATTGTGTAACATACTTAGAGGGGTTGGAAAGTTAGAACCAAGTAGGAATATGAGTGTAGAAGAAATGGTTGCCATATTTTTATATATTATAGCACATGACCTCAAAATTAGAGTAATAAAAAGATAATTTGTGAGATCCGAAGAAATAATTAGTAAGTGGTTTAATGATGTATTATTTGCTATTTGAGATGTCATAATCTCTTACTGAAGAAACCTCAACCATTTAGCCAGGATAGAATGGATAAATGATGGAAATGGTTCAAGGTAATTTATCTTACTAATGTTATTAAACCTAATATGCTTGGCTGGTGTGCTTTAGGATTGAGTTAATTGATCTTTTTCCTAGGAGCCTTAGATGGTACCCATATCAAAGTCAATGTTCTTGAGGCTGATAAACCTAGATATCGAAACAGAAAAGGTGACATAACAACCAATGTACTTGGAGTGGTTGCTCCTGATATGCAATTTATCTATGTATTGGCGAGTTGGGAGCATAGTTGTCAGAACCGGACCGGACCGGCCGATTCTACTAAAAAACCGATAAACCGAATCCTATGTCAGTTCGGTCTGATATTTGGACCGTGTAAGGTAGAGAACCGGTACGAACCGGTCAAACCCGGTGTGAACTAGTAAAAACCGGTCAAATTCGGACCGGTCCGAACCGCTCGGTCAACATTGAAGGTGAATCTACAATGGACCAGCGATCTGCAACTCCATCGTGCTCTAAACCTTCCAGCGCTGCCAAGTGTCAAGGCCTTTGATGATTTTTGGAAAATTTTCCAAAATGCTTCCAATGGGCTCGAACCCCTTCCTCCAGCATAAAGCAAGCATGCTTCTACCACCAAGCTGGAGTGTGATTCTCATCAATTATTATACAAATTATAATACATATAACATTCTTTCTTTTCACTTATATTCAACTTATTTTAATTTCAAAGTCACTCATTTTTAAATCAATTACATTTTATTTAACTATAAATTTTATTAAATATATACAAATTAAAAAGATAAACAAAAAATTTAATTAATCACAATTTATTTTTTTAATATATTATTTTATTTTTTCTTCATATGAGGTTGATAGTTGAAAATCGCTAGATGATATTTAGTTAAACTAGTCAAATCATCTAACGATTCTTAAATATCAACTTCACAAAAAAACAATTGTATGTGACTTTTCACCTATAATAATATAATAATAAAATAAATATAAACTAATTAACA
>NC_029791.2:102933880-102967462 GCF_000816755.2 Arachis ipaensis
TTAACAAAGTATTAAAATTTAAAAATGATAATTATTTTTATAAAAAAATAAAAATACTAATAATAAAAAAAATTAAATTTTATATAATTATTTAATTATACCGAGTTAACCGGTTCGACCAGTGATCCACCGGTTGAACCAGTGACCTAGTGATCCAGTAACCTCACTGATTCAATCACCGGTTCAGTTCTGACAACTATGGTTGGGAGGGTTCAGCTGTGGATTCTAGGGTATTGCGAGATGTACTATTTCGCAATGGGTTTAGTGTTCTCCAAGGTATTTTATTGAGACTTTAGTATGTTATCAAAGTAACCAGCCATTTGATCTTTCATTAATTTTGTTCAATTTTATATGTCACACTAGGTCGTTATTACTTATGTGATGCTGGATACATGAATTGTGAAGGATTTTTGGTACCTTATAGAGAACAAAAATATCATTTGAGTGAGTTTAATCCACATAATCTACCCAGCACCACTACAAAAAAAAATGATATAAAATGGCATTAATAATATGGCGGTTTTATAAGATTACCATAATATTTGAATATTATGACATCTTTGATTGTTGCCTAATTAATTGGTAGTTAACAGTGGTTTTTTTCGATTCTGGGGGTTTTAAACGCCATTATCAACATGTATAAAATGCTCAACCCTAAATTAACCCCTCATTACTATGTTGAAAGGCTGCCACTATGAGAGAAATCTTGAAGCTCTACCACTACGATCTTCTCTGTCATGATCTCTCCTCCTCCAACGATTCTCTCCAACGACGACCTCCTCTTGCAGCATCTTCTCCAATGGCGATCTTCTCCAGTGGAGATCTCCTCTTGCGACGATCTCCTGCTGTGACGATTTCCTCCTGCCAGCGACGGTCTCCTCCGGCAACGTCTCCTCCAGCAGCATCTCCTCCAGCAGCGACCTCCTTCTGCGACGTCTTCTCCAGTGACGGCCTCCTTCGGCGACGTCTCCTCCTGCGACTTCTCCTCCAGTGACTTCTCCTCTAGCGGCTTCTCCTCCAGTGACGATCTCCTCCTGCGGCATTCTCCTACGCTAGCAATCTCGTCCATCGAGCTACTGAGCTACGAGTTTCTCTTTCGGCAGACTCACGAGTAGGTTCTTCTCCCTCTTTTCCTTTGTTCTCTTGAAAATATTTTATTTTAATCAATGGTCTTAGCCTTGCCTTAGATTAGATGAACAAATTTAATTAAATTGGTTTGAATCTCAGCATAGTAGTTAAAATATTTTTTGTTCTTTATTCTCAGCATGTATGTGCTCTATTTTATTGTTCAATTTCCATAAAAGAAAATAGGAAAACACTCTAAAAATTGATTGAAAAAGATTGCCTTAGGCTTGCCTATCAAAATATGAAAACACACACTATTCAAGGGTTGACACAATTGCGCGCTTATCTTAATAGAAAATTGATAACTTCGGATCCTATTCCTACAAGAAATTGGACCCTTTCAAGGTTGGAATCTAGAATTGGTATCTAATTCTAACCTAACCTAATCACCATTTCTGTTCTCTCTATGATTATCGTAATCATCAGTTCATCCATTTGAAGAAACTCGGATGGTGTAGAAAGAGGCAAATCAGCCAAGATTGAGAAGTAAAATTTTTGGGACCTGTAGGGAGAAAGGGTTTTTTTTTTTAAGCCCCACACGGTGGGCGTCAAATGTTCTTGTGTGGTCGAACTATAAATCAGCAGGATGAATCTCGCCTTTTGCTGATCAAATCCAAGCCTTTTTCTTTGGCAGAGTTATATCTCGGCTTTCAGTAGACAAAGGGGTGCGTGTATCTGCAAAAGGCACTCCAACGCTCAAGTTAGTATAAGGATTATCCAGATGTACTTGAATATAAAAGTGTCTTATCTCCCCCTTTATAGGGTGGAGTATCCGATCATTGTATTTTAAATATTTTTCCTTTTATGAAAAATAACGATGTATAAAGATTTTTTATTTGGCGATCGTTTAATGGTAACCGATCTTGTAACGTCAGTCGCCGAGTTATACCATTTTAGCCGATTTATAACGACATATCAATATTAGAGGTGGTAAAAGGGATCGAACCCGTCGGTCCGACCCACCAAACTCGCTAAAAAAGACGGGTCGGGTTAGGATTTGAAACCCACCAAATAAAAAAAATTTGCCAAATCCACATAGCCAAATTTGCTGGTTTTGGTGGGGCGGGTCGTCCNTAATATATATAATCTTTAATTATTATCTGATTATTTATCTCAACCTAGATCTCATCATGCTAACGCTACTCTAAATTTCTAATGACCTTAGCTTGTCAGTCTCCAAGAGAATTTGTTTTAGACGAATACTAGACTTTCAATTAATTGAATATAGAATAGTTAATTTAGATGATTTTCTTTTAATGCAAATACGATTTTTGTATTATTAATATAGCTACATTTAATGATATTAATAGTTTATTTACATACATCTGATGACGAAAAGACGTTGATATTAAGCGAATTTTTCTTCTTAGATAAAATACGGTAAATAATTTAGTTAAAATCAAATAAAAAAATATAGATAAATAATAAAAATATTAAATAATATAAATAATAAATATATTAAAGGTTAAATTTATTAAATATTCGAATAATTATTTTAATATTAAAATTTAAATAAATAATTTAAAAATATAATATATTTTTATTTAATTAATAATTATTTATGTTATTTAAAAAAATTATTAATTATACATACGTAAATTTAAATATATTTTTGTTAATTTATAATTTTAAAAATTGTTAATATATTTATTTATTTTATTTACAAATTTAATTCAAATTTAAATTAAAGTCAATAAAATTTAAAAAATTTTAGCTATGAGTCAACTATAAAAATATAAGTTATGAGATATGTGCAGCACCACAATTTAAAGTACATCAAATCCTTTCTTTACATACATCCAAAATCTAAAATTTCTCTACTTATTCCAATGGCTGGTATTCACAAAATCGCAAAAATCAATCCTACAATTGACAATTTGTGTGTACATATACGGGTGATATGGTTATAGACCCTACCCAGTTACGGAAATTCTTCATTGCTATACTCAATTGAGATGGTTTGGATCGATGAAGACATGAGTAGGTGTAATCGTAGTTTGACTACACCGATGGTTTGCTTCCAATTTTAAAGGTATCCTCAATCATTAAAAGGGAGAAAGTAGAAGGTGCTAAGGTATTTGTTCAAAAAATGTATTTTTTGTTTATTTGTTTTCTCAAAGTCAGATCTTTATTTTATTCAAAAAATATTATTGAGATAAAATCAAAGGTGAGAAGGAAGTCTTTAATTTAACGTAATATTTTGTACAGAATTTGTTGCTTGAATTTTCCAATAAAGTTGCGGACAATGATGAATCCGAAGTGTTGAAAAATGCTATTACACCAGCCAAGCGACTATCCTCGGAGTCAGAAGATTCGAAAGTGCAAGAAGATACCTCAACTTGCAAGAAGATCAAGATTGAGAATGAAACTTGAGAATTTGGATGCACGTGTTTTGGAATCCCCTTTTAAAGTCTATCTAATAGAATAATGTCAAGCATATGTTTGTTTTGGTAGAAACATTGCTTTTTTTGAGTTTTTTTTTCTTTTGGTTTTTTTAATTTTTATGTTTAGAATTTAGAATTTTTTAAATATAAATTGAAGTTATTTGATTATTACTTGTGATTTTATTTTTAATTTTATTTACACTGTTGATATTCTGAATATTAGTATATTAGTATTAAAAATATAAAAGATAAAGCATACTTAAAAAATGTATTATGAAATTAAATAATTTTATGATTGTGGGTATTTATCTATACGGGAGGCTGTGTGAAAAATTTTGGCAAACAAATTATTTACCTTTTATTTATCCGGAAAAAAATAGCATCTTTAAATACGATGACAATCTTGAGAAAATTATGGATTAAGAGAAAGGAAAAGGTACGATGTTCTTAGCATGAATGGAGGCCAACAAAGAATTTGAAGCAGGTCAAACTTTAACGTACGCTAAGTTTTCAAATCAATTTGTTTATAATATAGAAGAAAGGGAATGATATCCACGCAAGAGAGAATATTTTATCGGGAGATTAAACTATATTCCACCGGGTACATGTGATATCTACTATATGAGAATTTTGTAATTATTTAAAAAAGTTGCACAACATATGAGTCTATTAGGACAGTTAATGAGATTACATATCCTATCTTCCAAGATGTTTTTTATAGGACTATTGCTTGATGATAGAAAATTCATTACAGCTATTAATGAGGTTTGGTCATCAATTGAGAAAACTGTTTGTGATGCTATTGATATTATGTTTTGTGTCCTCTTTTTTGCGCAGGGTTTCTCAACCTTCCAAGATGGCCGATAATGGAGTTCAACAACTCTCTCAGGCCGAACTCATGGCCCAGATGGCCGAGCTACAAGCTGAGGTTCGAAGACTTGCTGAGCTATCTACCCAAAACAGCACAAACAAACACGAGGAGAACGGTTCCAAGGGCCCAGCCAAAAGCAACACAGACCTACTGAGCGTCAACCTACCAAAGGAGAAGCTAACCTTAGACAACCCGTTCTCCGAAGAGATCACCAATTATCAAATGCCAAAGAATTTCACACTGCTCTCCTCACTCGAGCCATATAAGGGGATTGGTGACCCCCGGGCTCATATTAAAAAGTTTCAATCTATGATATTCTTTAACGGTCCTAACAATGAACCCGTGCTTTGCAGGGCTTTTCCCACCTACCTTGACGGTACTGCATTACTTTGGTTTTCAAAATTACCTGCAGGTTCAACCTCTTCATTTGAAGAGTTGGCGAAGTCTTTCATAGATTACTTCGCGGCAGCAAGGATATATATACACGGATCAGACTACCTCGGCACCATCCACCAAGGTCCGCAAGAAAGCTTGAAAGACTACATGACCAGATTTGTAGAGGCGACCATGGAGATACCATACCTGGACCCTGCTGTCCACCTACATGCCCTTAACACCGGTCTCTGACCCGAAAAATTTAGGGAGACGATCGCGGTTACCAAACCGAAAATGCTAGAAGAATTCCGAGAAAGGGTGGCCAGACAGATGGAGATTGAAGAGCTCCGTGAGGCCGAAAGGACGGAAAAAAAACAACCTAGGAGGGACGAAGACAGAACAACAAGGTCGGCGAATCACAAAGACCCCAAAAACCCTTCAAGCTCACCCCAAAAATTCGACAACTACACCAGATTCAACACAAAGAGGGAGAGGATAATTAAAGAAATCCTCAACGCTAAAATAATAAAGCCTCCAGCAAGAGAGGAAACTATCAAGACCAACGATTCGTTGAAAAAGCAAACACTGCGCTTTCCATCAGAAATACGGACATACAACCGACGAGTGCGTGATAGCTAAAGATCTGTTGGAGAGATTGGCTCGGCAAGGCCTACTAGACAAATACATCGAAGGAAGAAAGCACAAAGAAAATAACAAAGACCGAGAAGAACGCCATCAAACTCCGGGAAACAAGGAAGACAATAAATGGTCGAACGACAACCCACCAAAAGGCATTATAAACTGCATATCGGGAGGGTTCGCCGGGGGAGGCGAAACAACCTCGGCGCGAAAACAAAGCTACCATGCAATGATGGCAATCGAAGGAACAACGCCACAAAGCAACAAAGACGATCCCGAGCTCAAAATCACCTTCGATCAGGCAGATATATGCTCGGCAGCACCGAACATAGATGATCCAGTGGTAATCTCTATCCAAACAGGTGAGTTACTGGTAAGAAAAGTCCTTTTGGACCCAGGTAGCAGTGCAGATGTACTTTTTTATTCCACTTTTCTAAAAATGAAATTATCTAAAAAACTCATGCAACCCTCATCTAAAGAACTAGTAGGATTCTCTGGGGAAAGGGTCCCGATCAAAGGTTACATATGGCTAAAAACAATGATAGGAGAGAGCTCATTATCAAAAACCATTGATTTACAATACCTAATAGTTGATTGCCCCAGTC
Source organism: Arachis ipaensis (assembly GCF_000816755.2). Classification (NCBI taxonomy): domain Eukaryota; kingdom Viridiplantae; phylum Streptophyta; class Magnoliopsida; order Fabales; family Fabaceae; genus Arachis; species Arachis ipaensis. The sequence goes on from NC_029791.2 coordinate 102,939,880, forward strand.
CTTACAATATCATTCTTGGGAGATCTGCCCTGAACATGTTCAGGGTGGTAGTATCCACTTATCACCTATGTGTTAAGTTTCAGGCTCAGGATGGAAAGATAGCTACACTCCATTCAGACCGCCAACAAGCTCGGCAATGTTACAATGCAAGCTTGAAGAGGTCGGCCGCAAGACAAGAGGTCAAAGCGATCCACAGCACAAATGAAGTACTGTCCCTAGCAGAGCTTGACCCCAGAGAAGATACTCAAGAAAGACCTCAACCTGTAGACGAGCTCCAGAAAGTCCATCTGACGTCAAAGCCAAAACAAGTCACATACATCGGCGAAGCCCTCCAGGGACAAGAGAGACCAGACCTCATAAAAGTGTTAGAAGCCAACGCCGACTTTTTCGCGTGGACCCCGGCAGACATGCCTGGCATAGACCCTAACATAATTTGCCATAAGCTCGCCACTAACAACACGATCTGACCTATAGCTCAGAAGAAAAGGAACCTCAGAACAGAAAAGTCAAAGGCAGCCCTGGAAGAAATAAGAAAGCTCCTCGGCGCCGACTTTATCAAAGAAATCCGCTTCACCACATGGCTAGCAAATGTGGTAATGGTAAGAAAAAATTCAGGTAAATGGCGCATGTGCGTCGACTTTACAGATCTAAACAAAGCATGTCCTAAAGATGCTTACCCCTTACCGTGCATTGATAAGCTTGTAGATAATGCATCAGGTTTCAAAAGCCTAAGCTTCATGGATGCATATTCTGGTTACAACCAGATCCTTATGCATCCAGAAGACCAAAGCAAAATAGCATTCATAACTGAACATGGAAATTTTTGTTATAGAATAATGCCATTTGGTCTAAAGAATGCAGGTGCAACATACCAACGATTAATGGACAAAGTATTTTGCAAGCAGATAGGTCAGAATATGGAAATATACGTAGACGATATGGTCGCCAAGACCCCCAGGAAAGATCACATTGTGAAGACCTCGAAGAGATATTCAAACAGATCCGAGCATACAAAATGAGACTCAACCCGGAGAAATACGCCTTCGGGGTACAAGGAGGCAAGTTCCTCGGATTCATGCTGACCTCACGAGGAATCGAAGCAAACTCTGAAAAATGTGACGCAATACTTAACATGGTGAGTCCCAAAACAATGAAAGAAGTGCAACAGCTGGTAGGAAGGGTAGCTGCTCTATCACCATTCTTGCCAGCAGTAGCATGCCGATCATATCACTTCTTCCAGACGATAACAAAGAACAAGAAATTCGAATGGACAAAGGAATGCGAAACGACGTTCACCGAGTTCAAAGCCATTTTGTCATCACCACCGGTGTTACAAAGACCAGAAGTTGGTAAACCTTTATATTTATATTTATTCGCTTCCAATTATTCTATAAGCTCGGCTCTGGTCATTGAGACAGGAAAAACACAAAAGCCAGTATATTACGTCAGCAGAGTCATGCAACCAACAGAGCAAAGGTATTCGAGAATAGAACAGCTAGCCTTAACACTAGTAACAACAGCGAGAAGACTCAGGCACTACTTTCAAAGCCATCCAATAATCGTAAGGACGAACCAACCATTAAGGCAAATACTGACAAAACCAGAACTCGCCGGACGATTGACCAAATGGTCTATCGAGCTCTCGGAGTTTGATATCCAGTTCCAACCAAGGCCAGCCCTGAAAGCACAAATCCTCACAGACTTCATTTCCGAGCTAACACCTAACAAACACCATTTCAACAAGCCCTGGGAACTACATGTCAATGGGGCATCAAGCCGAGAAGGGAGCGGAGCTGGGATAGTCCTGAAAGAGGGCGATAAAGTGATAGCCGAGCAATCCCTCCAATTCCATTTCTCAGCAAACAACAACCAGGCCGAGTACAAGGCGCTCATAGCAGGACTCAAACTCGCACTCAACCTCCAAGTACATAGCCTGACAGTACATTGTGACTCCCTCTTGGTGGTTCAACAAATCTGAGGAGAATTCCAGGTAAAAGATCCCTTGCTGGAGCGGTATTGGCTCATAGCAAAGGATCTCATTTCAAAATTCAGTTCGTTCATCATATTACATGTGCATAGAGAGAAGAATGTTAGAGCAGACATATTATCTAAACTTGCTGCCACTAGGGCGGACACACAAACATCGACATTATCATAACTCACACTCAAAAAACATAGCATTGAACTGTTATCTATAACGAGCATTAACCACCTCCACGACTGGAGAACACCTTTCCTTGAGTACATCAATGCAGGCACTATACCCAGAGATGAACCTAATCCGCAACACTTCAAAAGGAAAGCAAGTCTTTACACAAACATAGCAGGAGAACTTTACAGGCACGGTTTCTCACAACCATTGTTAAAATGTCTAAATAAAGATGAAGCAAAAGAGGTGATGGACGAAGTTCATGCGGGCGTATGTGGAAACCACATCGGAGGACGAGCTCTCGCCGCTAAGATCGTCCGAACAGGATACTATTGGCCGACCATGAAGAGAGATTGCATAACAAAAGTCAAGACATGCGACAACTGTCAGAAGCATGCAGCGATATCTACCAAACCGGCCGAAGCACTGCACAGCATGGAGGTAAGATGGCCATTCCACAGATGGGGGCTCGATATCCTCGGCCCATTTCCAATAGTGCTAGGCCAGGTAAAATTTCTCTTAGTATCAATAGACTATTTTTCAAAATGGATAGAAGCACAACCATTAGCAAGGATAACGGCCGAAAATGTACGATCTTTTATATGGAAAAACATCATATGCCGATTTGGAATACCAAAGGAAATAATATTTGACAATGGTAGACGATTTACAGATAACAAGCTCGGCTCATTTCTAAAAAATTTTAATATACAACATCATTTTAGCTCGGTCGAACACCCACAAACCAATGGGCAGGCTGAAGCTGCTAACCGAGTTATACTGCAGGCAATAAAGAAAAAGCTTAATAACGCAAAAGGAGAATGGACGGAGCTAATCCCAGAAATATTGTAGAGCTACAACACAATGATACAAACCACCACGGGTGAAACGCCATTCAAACTAGTCTACGGGTTAGAAGCATTAATCCCTGTTGAGATCGGTATTCCTACACTAAGAGCCGAACTATATGACGAACAGCACAATATAAACGCAAGGAGCGCCGAGCTTGATCTGACCGAAGAGGATAGGGAAATCGCCGCCATCAAATAGAAAGCTAAAAAACAATTGGCTGAAAGAAAGCACAACGCAAGAGTAATTTCGAGGACATTTACTGAGGGAGACCAAGTACTCAAGTGAACAGAGGAAGCCAGGCAACCTCCTTCGCATGGAAAACTCGCCGCAAATTGGGAGGGACCGTTCAGAGTAACCAAAGTGCTCGGAATGGGGGCTTATCAGCTCCAAACACTACAAAGCAATCCAGTACCAGAAAATTGGAATATTTCTTCTCTAAAGTTGTATAGATCGTAATTTATACTTTTTATGCAAATGAAGGTACTCTTTTTCCCCCTTAATGCCTTTTTTCACAAAAAGAGGGTTTTTGCTTAAGGTGGGTTTTAACGAGGCCGGACGCCAAAAATTAAATCTGAAAGTCAATAAACTATCCAAATTCGTAATCTATCCAAGTCCATTATCAAGCATGTTAGTCTCATGCAATTCTTCAAACAAACCCTATTTTAGTCACGAAAGTAAAATACCAAAAGTAAGCGATTTCAAGTATAAATGTCAAACCGACCAAACAACGGTCAGCACCAAAAAGCAAATTCCAAATCAAATGGATCGATCCTAACAAGTACATAACAATGAGCCACAAAGTCAATTACAAAAAGACAAATACTAAAAACTAAAGAGGAGGGGCGTTCTCGTCATGATCCTCCACTGTTCCATCCACAACCAACTTCCCATCCACCACTATCTTGGTCATATCAAGGCGATCACTATCAAACTCCAGAGCCAACACAGCAGTTTGACTAATAGCACGTTCAAAACCATAGGAGAACATCTCCATCCAATTCTCCTCCAGTTCATGGACACGAGAAGTGAGCCGACCTTTAGCAACGTCGCTCTCTTTAACCTCGGCCTGTAGCAATCGAATCTGATCTCTCAAGCAGGCCACCTCCTCCTCAGATTCCTTTGCCCTAGCTATAGCACTAACAACAGCATCATCTTTTTCTTTTGCTGATTTCTCAAGTTCAATAATTCTCTCCTTGTAAGACCTCTCCAAATCAGAAATCTTATCCGCAGCCTCCTGCTACTCGGCACCTATGAGCTCGGTAGTACGGTCGACGCACATCAGGCGAGAAGTAACGATCTGAAAAAATCAACCGATATAAGAACAAAACAACAAAGGAAAAATAAAAAGAACCCAGACAAGAATAAAACCACCTGAACAAATTTTCCAAGCGCCTCAATACCAACCCGACGAGTCATAAGCATGTCACCAGGATACTGGGATGCCCTGTCAGATAGCTCGGCAAAGTTAAATTGCTCGCTCCAAAGGGAATGCGAGCTAGTTCCTAGAATAAAGCCATGAAGTTTCTTCTGCCAATCAAAAGTAAGCTCACCACCACCAAGAGCCTCCTGGCCACCTTCCGATATAACCTCCAAAGACTTGTCAATGTCATCCCTCCTCCTCTTGAACGAAGACGCTGGCCGAGCAGCAGATTGAGCAGCTTGCTCACTATCATCCTTCCGACTCCCTGACCCACTAACATCTCTCTCCTTCTTTTTTTTCAAGAAGGAATGGAACTTAGAAGGATCCAAATGAGGAACTCGCCCACCTACAAGAAGCAACCAATATTAGAAAACACAACAAACACCAACACAAACGACAGCAACCAAGACATTACCTATATAGGTTTTCAAGCCTTCACTGTCACCCAAATCATACAAATGCAAAAGTTCGGGAATGGACAAATACTCCCCGGCAGCGACACTCTCAACCAAAAAATCTAAAATAGATTCTTCCTCTTCACTCCGCTTGGAAGCCTCGAGGATTTGGCTCGGCTCAGAACACCAATAAAGGGGAAACCTTTCAATAAGTTCATCATCTAAATAAAATGGATACTCCACCTCAACCGATCGAACCTTGACGAAAAGATACTTGAAGTTTTTAAAAGAAGATTTATAAAGAAGGAAGAGAGAACGACCAAGAAAACTGCTAAGACAAATCCACAATCCCTTCCGAACCCCTTTCGCCTGAAACAGTGAAAAGAACAATGGCAACGAACAGGGGAAAGAAAGAAAATCCATCAAACATTGGAAGGTGCGAAGGAACGCCCAGGAATTCGGATGTAGTTGTGAGGGCGCACAGTTGATTTGGGTAAGAACGTCACGTTCGAAAGTAGAAAAAAGGAAAATCTCACACCAAGTTCAGTTATACAGGGGGTATACATATAGAAATACCCCAATCACCCCTCCTCTCACAAACCCTATCACTACTAGAGCAAGGAAGGAGTTCGACGGCGACACCAGAGCCACCTCTTATGAGGTTCAGACCCCTCAACTCAGACATGGACTCGACACTAGTGAATGAAGAGGAACGGGTCCTCACATCATCATGAACCCAGTGGTAGGGATCGTCTTCCTTAACCTCAACTTCTTTCAATTTCTCTTTCCTCTCTCTCTCGCCATGAATAAAAAATAGCAGTAACAGTGAAAAGTGGGAGAAGAAGCACTAACCTTTCGAAGACATAACGGGGGATAAAACTGTAAGAAGATGAAATAGCAAAGTGTAAGTTCCAAAACAAGGGAAAGCTATTATTGCAAGCCCACTATCTCAGTAGGTAACTTAACTCATACCCACTGAAAACGTGGAAAACCCAAACGGTAATAAAGCGCAATAAAGGCGACATGTTTTGCGAAGACAAAAATAAAGAGAAAATCTTCCCAAAATTCTTTCAAATTCCTTCAACAAAGAAAGCCCAAGTAAGACATCCACGTGCGAAGGAGGTCAACTTCGATTCTATTAAAGCTCGCCTACCATTTTCCACAAAATGCCAGATGTGCTTGGGGGCTATGATATGTACCTCATTATACTCGGAAATAAGAACTTGATTGTGAACCGACCTTAAAACCCGGAAACAAACAAACAGAACAGATGTCACTGACTACAAAGTCAGCATCATCTTCCAAACTGTTATCCACAACGGGCTCCACTACCAAAACTCAATCACGATTCTGCACAAGTCAAAGATACTAATAACGGCTTCCACCAAGCATATCGGAAAAACAGACCAAAACCAACACACCACTCGCCTATAAATTTAAGCCAAATAACCCATAAAAACTCAGGTCACATTACTTGCTCTAGACTATAATTCTTTATTCTTTCATAACTCACATACTTACTTGAGCGTCGGAGTGCTTTGTGCAGGTGCTCCCGCCGCTGTGTTTCAGAGTGTCGAGGTTTATTCGCAACAGTCCCCGGACGACGTATAGCTCAACCAAGGACCTGAGCAGTTACCCGGAAGACCATACACCTCGGCTCACACAGAACAGAACAAATGTAGTTATAGATTTGTAGGGCCAACCATGTTATGTCTATCTGTACTTGTTAGAATTGTTTTGTTTTTGCTTTGAAAATGCTTGTAACAATGTCTACTATTCTGCTAACATGAAGGCATGCTTTTTCTGAATCAATCTAATGTTTCTTCACCTATGTAATTTTTTAAAGTTCCTTGCTTAGTTGCTTTCCCCGTTCTGTCTTTATGAATGTGTGTAATTGCAGAACATTCTTGATCTTTGTGTAGTTTCTTATGGTTGTTTGATGAATTGAGAAATACATTATCTGAACAATTATGAATTTTTGCCATCTTTGATAATATTTACTCGCATTTTTGTATTATTTACTTCTACCTTTCAGTTACACATGGGGGCTACCAAGCATGGGCCAGCTTGGACATTCTTCACTCCAGTATGGAGATAAAGAGTTACTGCCAAGGAGGGTGGTTTCCCTTGATGGTATTTTCATAAAGGATTTGGCATGTGGCGGTGTACACACATCTGCTCTGACTCAGGAAGGGGCACTTTACGCTCGGGGTGGCGGTCAATCCGGGCAGTTAGGCCTTGGCCCCCAAACTGGGTTGTTCTCGTTCATCACTAATAACTTTCGTACATTTTTCCGGAACATCCCAGTTTTGGTTGCTCCAAAAGGCATGAAGCTTGTCGCCTATGGACATTCCCACACGTTTATTTCAATGAGGGATGGTCAAATTCATGGATGGGGTTACAATAGTTACGGTCAGGTAGCCAACGAGAAATCTACATATGCTTGGTACCTGTCACCTGTTGACTGGTACTGCATCTATCTGTAGCGTAAGTAAACTCCTCATTCTTCATGTCTGCATAGGTTTTTATGTGAAAATTTTCAAGTCACAGGTTTGTTGGGGAGGTCCGAAAACTAGCTGCTGGTAGGGGTCATTCATCTGTATTGATTGATGCTTGTTCGTTAAAGGAGTTATGTGAGCTTATACTCGCAGAGACTCTGACTTTATCTGATGCCGCCAAGGTTGAGGATATTGCATCCAGAATTGGATCAGATGCTTTGGCTCGTCTCTGCGTGAGACTCAGGTACACGAAAGTATTTTGTGATGCCAAAATGAAAAGAACTAGACAACTTGCTGGTACTTATGTACCGTGCTAAGCGTCAAAATGTTTCTAAGCTATGCAAAACTGAACCTGAGGAGAGTTCTACTTGTTAATCATGTTTATGTTAGAAGTTAGAACATCAATTTAGAAGTTATCTGTTAATATCTTTTTGGCTTCATTGACTTTGTTGTCCTTGACTTTATGAAACTTGAGTTCAAAATCCATTCATGATTGTGGGAAAAAAGAAGTCCCTCCATAATAATTGGTGACATTTATCCCTGTATTCCCTTTTCTTGTACTGAGTTGTGGCTTTTTCATTAAATCACTTTTTTTTCTGAGCTATGTTTAGCTATCACATTAACTCGGATCTCTGACTCAGTTTTGAATTCTGTGTTTCTTCAATTTTTGGCCTCAATATTTGCTTAAGTATTTATCTATTTGCATCCGCAACCATTGAAACATGTTCATTTTTTATTTGTATTGTTTTTCACCATTTTGGTGCATAAGAAAGCTTCCATCTTTACATAGAGGTCCTAATGGCAATCTCAATGTGATTTAAATGCTAATTGCAAAACAGCAGTTACTATGTTTTAGCGTCTTGATGATTTAGGAAACATATGACGTTTTCTCCAGCAACGGTCTTCTCTTGTGACGTCTCCTCTGGCGACGGTCTTCTCTTGTGACGTCTCCTCTGGCGACAATTTCCTCCTCCGACGTTCTCCTACGCAGCAATCTCGTCCATCGAGCTACTGTGCTGCGAGTTTCTCCTCCGGCGGTAGACTCGCGAGGTAGGTTCTTCTCCCTTTTTCATTTATTCTCTTGAAAATATTTCATTCTGATCAATTGTCTTAGGCTTGCCTTAGATTGAATGAAAAAATTTAATTAAATTGGTTTAAATCTCAGCATAGTAGTTAAAAAAGGTTGCTTACTATTCTTTTTATTTTGCTTTTAATGTTTCTTGATTTTTAGCTGTTTCTTGTTCTGATTTGGGGCAGATAATGGTTTGATTGGTCAATTTGATGGTGGATTTTACTCTGCTTATCTTGTTGTCGAGAAGGTAGTGTGTGTGACTTCTTAGTTGCATTCTCTTGATTTGTTGTTTTTCTGACTTTTAATGGGTGTCATATGCATGTGAATGGCAATTAGATTGTTGTTTCTACCATTGATCTGATAAGCAATATGTACAGGAAGCAGTTGCTGACAGTAACTATGTGATTACACTCTACTTAAAAGTAAGTCACATTTCTTTCACTTTTTTTTCTTCTTTGATTAAAATGTTCAATCACTTTCTAAGTTGTTGAACTCTTGGGTTATAACTTATATATCTTGATATTTTCAATGTAGACATTCAATTAAATCACTAATTCTATATATGTCATTGACTCCTTTTCTGGTTTTTTCCTTCCTTTATTATTACTTTGGTTTAGGCACTTAACATTGTTTTAGACTTGTTAATAACCTTGTTGAAAATTGTTTGGCTCTCTACGACGATTCCAAGCTTTTGCCCTTGTGCTCCAAGCTCATCTCTCTCTGCATCTCCTCACTCTCCTCCAACTCTGTGCTATTTGCAACAAGGTTTGCCAATTCTCTATTTATCAGCAATTTCGAGTGTTTGCTTTTATAATTGAAGATGTTGTTGCTGATGTGTGTTGATTTTGCAAAACTGAATCTATCTTTCGATTTAGTTAATTTGTGTGTTTCACACTTTGAGTTTTCTATATTTTTATTTTTGTGCTAAAGATTTTTTGTTGAATTAATTCATTCTTTTCTTGTACTACTTGTAGTTCTGTATCACTTCTTTTGTGACCTTTAGGTTTTTGAGTTGAATTCTCTATGTCACTTTCTCAGTAGGACTTTTTTCTTGTAAGAATTGTTTCCATGATACCCCCATATAATATAATCTTATTTATAAAGCTCAACTGTCGGGAAGTTTTAATATTTTGTTGAATTTGCTTAAGTTTACTATATTGATATAATTTTTTAGTTTTGACTTAATCCTATTGGCAGTTCGTTTTATAAATTTTTGTATCAAATGATGTAGGAATGCCCTGTTTTTCTTGCTAGTGGTAATTCTTAATGATATTACCATGTTAGACTTTCAAAAGTAATGTGAGTTTTCTTTCCTCATTTGAGTTGATCATGAATGAAAGAATTCTAATGTTCCTACTACTCATTTTCAATTCTTTGTTAGTTGTCACATCAAGAACAACAAATCAAGATTGTAAGTTTGGTTTTTCAATGCTGTTGTGTCAATCAGATACTTTCTCCTCACCCAAAAGGCATTTTTTATATACACATTGTACAGTTAAGAGTTTATAGTCTATAGATTTAGGATACTTTGTTTTTCAACTTTCTGTCTCGTGTAAGTAGTTAAGAAGTTAGACTATTTTTCTTATTAACAGAATTAATCAAATGTATAACTCAGAATTTTAACTATTGTGATGATAATAAAATGGTGATTTTGTTTATTATATTGTTTAACGGTGAGAACAGGTGGTCAGCACAACAAGAGGAATATTGTTTCTTCAAACAACTTTCCAGGACGACGGCGGACGACTTATAGTTCAAGATCATTGAAGCCTACTTATACATAGTTTCCATTTGGTACGAGAGCATGTTCTGCTCGGACTGCAAATTTTATATGTGCTGCAGCTTTGGTATGTTGTTTACTCTCTCTATGTCCTCTTCTTTTTTATTTATTTTTAAAATTTTAATTTATCATCATTGGAGCTTTAGCCATCCCTGCATAGTGAGAAAAGCTCAAGAAAAAGCTCAGTTGTTTATCTTCTCGAGTGCTCCCTCTTTATCTGGAAATCATGATATTTTCTAATTTCAGTATTCCACTCGTTTATGTGTTTGAAATTGGAGTATAACCACCATGTAAATTATATTTGTTTTGTACTCACCTATAATGCATATAATTACATTACATTTGGGAGACAACTTTATTAGATACGGATTGTGTTTTAATAGTCATCTCTGACAAATGGTTAAAATGAAATGAATGGCTGAAAATTCATATCTTGTTTGTTGCTTTTGGTTTGTAAGCTCTCTAGCTTGAGGAAGTTTGGCTGGTGTTAAACATCACACATAACTAAATCCATGTTCGTTATTAATAGTGTGTCACTCACCGACAGGACACTTAGAATACTATTGTTTGCTCATTGCGGTGACATACCTAATTTGGTGGACTTTTAAAAAAAGAGAAATACACAAATCACTTGGGGTTTAAATATGGTTATTAACTTCTATGCATTGTGCTGAGGCATCCAATTTGAATGCACATTTGATGTCATAATGGGAAGAAAAATATATTAGCATTGCTATTAGCATATATTAATTTGAATGCACACTTGATGTGTCCTTTTATTTGCTATTTTGCATTGCTATTAGCATATATTAGTTGTTCCATTTGCATTCTGTTTTTTTTTTTGTATATATTTCTTTACTAGTAATCATTGACCTGAAAAGTATTTTACAAGAAAAAACTACGAGATACTCCTAAATCAAATGTTTGAACAATTAACTATGATAAAAAAAATTCTCACGGCTGAATAAATTTAACTTCTTCATTGGAGTTGCTCATTAAAAAAAAGTTGCAACTAAATGCATTACTATACTACAACAAAAACTTATTCTAAAAGGCTTCTGATTTAACTCAATTTCAGTGAAGGAGAAGTCACCACAACTTAAGTATTTGAGTATTTGAAGATTTAATCTCATTTTTATTGCTAATTTACTATTTTGGTTTTCACTTCTCACTTTCTATTTCTTTTAGATTACTCTTTCTAGTTTTAGTGGAATAGTTCTTTGCTACTTTCTTTGTTTACCCGTTCTTATCATTTGTGTTTTAAATATAAGATGAGCACGAAATATAATTTTTTTGAGCGTAGATAACATTTTGTAATTTGTATGCATATATGATTATCTACTAGAAATTTTTTCTAAAAAGTCTTCTAGAGATTATTTTTTCTACCCATAAAATAGATTGATATGGATTGAATGAATTGATATGCGCAGAAAAGAGTCCTGCCATACAATTTATGGTATTGTGAACTAGATTGAAAATGTATTTATAAAAATATTTGTTGAAAACTATACCCAGAAAATAAGGGGTTTTGAAGGCTTTGTAATTGTAAACATTGCCACCAATCTGGCAGCTTGACACATGCATAGTAATCTAGGCATATTTTTATTAGTAGCCACCTTTGTTTTTTAATATTTAATTTTAAATAATAAAATTATACAAATTTCATCATTTTGCATTTTAAATTGATAGAAAAATATAAATAGGACAGCGAAGAATAAAAAAATGTTATTTTAAAGATATTAACTATTATATAAATGACAGTATTCTCAATTAAATTTTTAGGATTTCTATTTTTAAGTTTTTGTTATAGAAAAATGAAAACAAATTGACATCATTTAAGATTTCTTTTCCAATTAATTAAGGGTTCATAATTATAGAGAAAATGAGAAAATAGAGAAAGGTTTCCCAGTATATTTATCTTTTAGTGGTGGCATACAGGAATCATTATTAATATTAAATTATTAATGCACCTTTGTCACATCACCTCTTTAGTTATGGTATGCTTCGAATTTAGCAAACTATTTCAATATTGCATTGTAAGATTTTGATCCAAATGGGTGACATCATACGCGATTTATCCATTTTAATTTTAAATCGTTTGCAGATTTAATAATAAATAATAAGAGTATTACTAATGGTATGAATTAAGTTACCTTCATTTATTTGAGTAAATAAGTAATTTATTTTATTTAAATAAAAAGGGCAAAAAATGTTTATTTTCTTTTCCATAATTATGTAAGCAATTAGATCATTTCATAAAATAATTCTTTTCTAATCAAGGCCAATGGCCCGTGTCACAAACATTATTTTTTGGCAGGTAAATAATTACAGTAACCTTAAGATAAATACACTCTCGTTAGACCAAATAATTAAGCTTTCCAATGACCTCATATTACACCACATGTTAATAATACTATTGACCAATCAAACTATATTCATGCTTAGCTACTAACACCTATACTACCAGAGAAGTCACCTATTTATGATCAACTATTTGTAATTATATGAAAGCTTTAAAACGTGATCACAAATTATGCAACGTGATCAAAACGTGCTGTCATACTTTGTTACTTATTTTTTAAGTATAATGATATTGTTAATCAAGCATACATATTAGGTTATATAAGAAAATTAGTTAGCTATGTAGCTCAGTGCCAAGAGGAGAAAAAGAATTCACCAAAATGGAACAGTCTAGGTATGGAGGTATGGCAAAGATAAAAGAATGGAATAGCTTATAGGTATCTCTCTTTCGTTTAGAAGAAAAAAGAAAAGAAAAGATAGGGATGCTAATGCTATTATAAATAACTGGTGAAGGAACAGTGACGGTAAGCAATTAAGCACAATCTTCTCTAAGATTTTTACACTTATAATATTATCTTTTTTAATTATTTTTTAAAGTAATCCAAATATCTATCTTGTCAAGCATTATTATTACTCCTAGTAATTTTAAAAAATAATAATTTTTTTTCAATAGTAGTATAAATTACTAATAATTTTATTAGCTAATATGTCAATTCTAGATGTATATATCTACTTTAGTTTACTAAATAACAAATAATTAACACATTTCATTAAATGACATAGCATAATGCTAGTGGTGCCAATATAATAATTAAAAAAAAAACTTCAATGTCAGGAAGGTATCAATGCAATGTGCAATAGTTAGTCAAATATGAACAACTTTGACGGACACCGGACACAATAGTTAAGGATTAGAAGTTAGTCTAATAATTGCAATAAGCACAATAATAACGTGCAATTATAAGATAAGTGTATGTGTATATGTAGGTATCTGTATTTAGGTTAGTAGGTTACAAGATATATATATATAAATTGTGAGAATGCTAAATGGTGTTGAGCACATATTATTTGAGATATGGGTCTATTTACTGTGTAAACATCACATATTTTTTTGGGGCCCGGGGGGAGGGGTGGACAATCTTTAGAAAATAATAATTAATTAATATTGTGTTTATTTTAATTATTTAAAAAAAAGGTCAAAAAGTGTTTATTTTCTTTGTCATAATTTTGCACACAATTAGATAATTCTATAAAACAATTCTTTTCTAGTCAAGACCAATCTCGCTGGTCAAAAACATCATTTTTTGGCAGGTAAAATTTTTTTATTGACCTTACAGTAATCTTAATATTTTTTATCATCCTGTTTTGATAATGTCATTTTTTTTCTAAAAGCCCAAATACAATATAAAAAAAAGCGTTAGTGACCTTATCAAGAAGAGGAATAACATTATAATTTTCAAATAATAATAATAATAAACCGTCATCCTGTTACTATTTGAGTGACAGCAATATCTATAATGCCAAATGAACATGTGAAAAACACACAAATTCTACAATGAAAACTCCAAGACAAATACACTCTCTTTAGACCAAATAATTAACATTTTCGATGACAACCTCATATTACACCACATGTAATAAGGCTATTGGCCAGTCAAACCATAATCATGCTTAGCTACTAACACCTATGCTACCAAAAAAGTAACCTATTTATAATTATATGAAAGCTGTAAAACGTGATCACAAACATTTTTTTTTCTTTTGGCTTTAATTTTACACCCTTCTTTTTTTGTGAGGTGCTTTTTCTTTTGGCTTTTCCTTTTAATGTTGCAAAAGTTGAATATAGTGATGAGCTCAAAGCATCTATCCAGGGATGAAACCACTCACTTGTTGAGCTTGAGTTGTTGTTGTTGCAGTTATATGATCTGGCCCTACCCCATTGTACCTATAGTCACTGCTGCATAATTACAACACAAACATTAGAACATTATTTTATTTAAATAACTAATTCAAATTTGATGAATTTATATCCAAATAGTATACACATCAACAATAAATAACATCAACAAAGTTTTATTATCTCATCAGATGAAGTCGGCGGTATGAATCAAACTGTATCATTCATATCATATCTATAGAATAGAATCGACTACACTTAATGAGTTAAGACTCTTTTATGGTTATTTATTCTAGATACATCAACGATAAATATTTTAAAATAAAAAATAAAAAACAAATAATATATTAAAGAGTTTTATTAGGTATATTTATTTTATCTAAAAGATTGATCGACTCACTCATCATCTAATTATTAGATTTTACACAGCGTTTGATTTATAACAAGTATAACAAATACTTCTTTTAATAATTATATTGATCAATGTTTTAATTTGTTGTTACCCAATCTGCAAAGTGGGGTTGCATTCCAGAGGCTGGAAGATGCCCTGAGAGGAGTGAGCATTGTGTGGAGCAGCATATTGATGCATACTTTGATTACCAGCTTTCCATGATTGCTGTCTATACTGATTCCTTGAATTAATTTCATCCAGCAATTTAACAAACTGTAACCATGAATTTCATCGTCATCTTCTGTAAAAGATAGATTATTAGTGTGGACAATGGTATGAATTAAGTTACCTTCATTTATTTGAGTAAATAAGTAATTTACTTTATTTAAATAAAAAAGGGCCAAAAAATGTTTATTTTTTTCCATAATTTTGTAAGCAATTAAATCATTTCATGAAACAATTCTTTTCTAATAAAGGCTAATAGCCCGTGTCACAAATATTATTTTTTGGCAGGTAAATAATTACAGTAAGCTTAGGACAAATACACTCTCATTAGACTAAATAATTAACCTTTCCAGTGACCTCATATTACACCATATGTTAATAATGCTATTGATAAATCAAATCATATTCATGCTTAGCTACTAACACCTATGCTACCAGAGAAGTCACCTATTTATGATCAACTATTTGTAATTATATGAAAGCTTTAAAACGTGATCACAAATTATGCAACATAATCAAAACGTGCTGTCATACTTTGTTACTTGTTTTCTAAGTATAATGATATTGTTAATCAAGCATACATATTAGGTTATATAAGAAGAGTAGTTAGCTATGTAGCTCAGTGCTAGGAGTAGAAAAAGAATTCACCAAAATGGAACAGTCTGGGTATGGAGGTATCGCAAAGATAAAAGAATGGAATGGCTGTAATAGGTATCTCTCTCTTTCATTTAGAAGAAAAAAGAAAAGAAAAGAAAAGATAGGGATGCTAATGCTATTATAAATAACTGGTGTAGGAACAATGACGGTAAGCAATTAAGCACAATCTCCTTTAAGATTTTTACACTTACTATGGAAATTGTAAGTATTCAATTCTGCTCCTCGCTGCTTCTTCGCTGGCGGCCTCCGATGCACGCCTCGCTTCAGTAACAGAGTGTGGTTAAAAACCCAAACTCTGCTGCCCAATTTTTCTCAATAGAATACAGAAGCGTGCTCGCTGCCGTCAGTTTGAGGAGCAGGGACGTTGGTGAATTGAATTGGGTTGGGTGGGAATAAGGTTTCTGTTTATTGGGTCTGGGTCCATTATGGCCCACGGTCCTAACAAAAAAAAAAACTACCCTCTTCCCTCTAACCTTCCTTTACTGTAAATTAATTCTCTTTTGATTATTCTTTTCAGCAAGCTTATGATTCGGAGAGAAGTACTCCATATCTAACTCCGATGACCCATCTAACTCCGATGACCCCCCTAATCGCTGTAAGTTGCCTTTCGTAATTATTTCATGTAAATTTTTCTAGAGAGAAAATACTTGTTTGTTTTACAAGAAATATTCTGAATATAGGTTGGAGCAATATTTTTTGCGTTCATAAAATTACTTCATATAATTACTCCATTCTTTTTGCAACAATCTTCTCAGTATGGGTTCCGTTTATCAAGCATCAGCTTATATATTTGGGAATGTTGGTGCATCATCAAGAGAATGGATCCAAGGATGCGAGGTTTCATTCTACTGGTTTTTGCAGTAGTTATGTTGGAACCATTGCATTTTATTAGCCTTCCTGAATTTGACAAAAATAATGTTCTCAATTTTCAGGAAGGTTTTGCTATGTCTTTTACTTCGATGGTACTAATTTCTGCAGTGTTTTGGAGCTTTATTATAAATTTAATTTTAATAAAACGAATTTATCCTATGCTCCAATGTTTGGAGCTAATATTTTGGGTATTAGCCCCTTTGAATGTAATTTCTGATTTGGTACATAGAGCTGAGAAAAGTTGGGTAACAGTGAATTCGTATACCATACCAATGTTATGGTTTACGATCTTAGGAGGCGTTTTGATAGCTCTAATGTTAGGTTTTATAGTATTTTTAATCTCTTTTTTATTATGGTTATATAACAAAAGGAAGGGATTAGCTTTTCAAAGTGTTAATTTTATCGAGGCTAGTATAGGTGTGTAAATATATGTATACAATTGTAATTTAATGTAATTTACTAATGAAGTATTTAATTAATTAATTATTTTTGTTTATTTTAATTAATTAATCATTATGCAATTGCTTGCTTAGAAACTGACTTGCCCTAATGCAGCAAATCCTTCCCAATATTTTTAGCTATCTCCTTGTTACTTTCATAATTCATACATTTAATTTGTTATTTTGCATGCAAAATCTTCCTTGTAAGCAACTACAACTTAGAGCTGGATATTGCATCTAGAACTGGATCAGATGCTTTGGCTCGCCTCTGCATGAGGCTCTGGTACATGAAAGTATTTTGTGATGCCAAAATGAAAAGAACTCCATGTGATCAACCCTTTTTAGTTTGGCATATCTTTGGCCTATAGTGACCTTACCCTCTAGATCTTGTAATCTTTTCCTCCATGGAAATTGCTTCAATTTTTTCAATTTTTAGATTTGCTAAATATTTATTATTATAAAAAGTATTATTCTTGTAGAGTGGTTTGTGAGAGTTGAAATTCGAGGTAGGTTGAAGCATTTAGAACTGAGTTCCTGTAAGCTCTCTCTGACTTGACTTCCACTCAGTTTACATTTACATTGTGTTTTATGTGTGATATTGCATGCTTGTGTTTTTGAGAAGCTTGGTGCTAATAATTTCTTGCAATTTACACACAATCATTTAAAACTATACCACAATAAATGATATCTTGCAGTTTAATCATATTTATTTTACAGTTGAAATTGGAGTTCAGTGAATTATGATAGTTGTCTGTTATACTTTTTATTTGTTTTTGTTGACATGTGTAGGTGATGGTATTTGATGAAACGACGTAATCTTGAGTTAAAAGGTTTGTGTCGAAGATGAAGCCAGCAACAAAGGAAAGCAAAGATACAAATACAAATTATAGACATTGTGAATACTTCAGATTAAGCCTTGTCATGTACATAAGTATATAACGAGTTTGCTTAACCATTATTGTGAGTTCAATATCATCCATGTTTCTATTACCAAAACTTATTATGAGGAAAAAGGATAAGGCAATTGTAGATGGAAACTTTCTCATCAGTTTCTCCTTTCAAGAATTTCTTTCTTCTCTTTTTCTTTGATCCTAGTGCTCTTGCAATTTTATATTTGACCAATGATGCATTTTGCAGATAAAATGAACTCTGCAAATTTCATGGATAAGTTTGATGGCTATACATGGAGTTTATCCATAAAACTTCTACCCATTTTTTACCTTTGGTGAAATGAGTAAATTAAACTAGTAACAACTGCTACTTGGTTTGGATCAATTAAAACAAATTTGAAAGCAAAAGTTCATGATCATGTAAGCTAATGCGTTCTTAACAGAAATTTCACCCCAAAAAAAAGAGGGAAAGTTCAAATAAACAAACTTCAGTTGCCAGTAGTTTCAGTTCAAATATTTTCTTAAACAACGAATTAATAGCTTTTACGATTGTACTTTTGTTCCTTCCAAGTTACAAACCAAAGGAGCAATAATAATATTCTTCAAATACTTGTATATACATGCAATATAAGCAAAGATGAAAACATGTGCACCCAAGTTAGATACATGTTATGCAAAGACAAAATGGGAAACAACTCTAGCCAAGGACAATGTAACCTTAATGAAGTGCCTTACTTAAAAATATCCTTTGTTTCTTGTAAATTGAATGAAAACTGTAGTATTTCTTAGTAACTGTACCTTTTTATCTTAAGGTTAAGAACTCAGAATATCCTTAGTTGTCAATTGAACGAATTCAACCATAACTTAAAAATGTCAATAACCATTAGCTTATATGTGTTTAATTCAGATGGTAAAAACCTTGTCATTTAAAAGTTTGTAGTTAAAAAAAGTACTGCATCATCAAAATGCTGCAAGGAAAACTTCTTGACTGAAAAGTTAATGTAAAATTTAAGCAATAAAACCAAACATGTTAGTGACAACTTTTGGTGTAGGACACAACTCACAAGTATAGTGTGCATTAAATTACATACCAGCAAAGACATGATCATTCACTTTATTATTAATAATTGTAACTTTTAAGGAATGATTTACAATGGAGAAGAGGTAAGATGGATTGTTTTCATATTTGGTACAGTGGAGTATAGATCGCATGTCAAAGATCAACGTATTATTTGCAAGAACAAGGTTGTGTATGACAAAATGGGAAAGTTCATAACTGAGAAGTTTAACTTGTAGCAACTTCAAAAGCTCTTAGAAAGACCTCAGGGGGTTGGTTGAGCATCACTCAGCTTGTGATTCCCATTAATCTGCAAAATATGATTCAAATGAGTCAATTTGCTCGAAAGTGGTGACGATGAGAATGATGAGTGATGACCTTTTGTAATCTTAACAAACTGACTTGGATTTCTATACACTCACCACATAATATTGAACTCCTCCAATGTTACTTGAGTATGTTCTGAGTTCATCCTCAACCTATGTAGAGACATGGAATAGAAAGCAATATCAGTTGCCACGAAATCTTGTATAATTTGCAAACCCGTTCATGAAAACTACACAAATGTGCAATCTAACATAGTTGCAAGACTTAAGGGTGTGTTTTGTTTCTGTGTCCTATTTTAGGATCTTGCAAAGGAAAAAATGGAAACAAAAAACATAATAGTCTCATATTTATGGTTTTCACTATTTTTTTTCTTTTTGATAAAATCCTAAAATTATAATTCAATGAAAATGAAAACTGGAACAAGGCCTTAAGTTTTTTAATGTTTTAACAAAAACAAGGCGCATTAAGCATTTGAAAGTTAGAACCTCAAACACCTAATAACCGAAGTATCATAAATGGAATATATTTTGGCAATACCCTGAATCTAAATCAAGCATGAGTGAGTTTGATTATACAAAGGTTACCCCCTTCAATCCATTGTTGGGGTTCTTAAGAAAGTCATCTGCACCTTTTACACCAACCTTTGCAGCACATTCCAGAAGAAAGTTCCTGCATCTATATAGTATTAAGGGTATTCAGGATCACTCTAATGCAAAACAGATTATGTATGAAATTCATACTGATGGACAATCCTTTGAAGCAGTACTAGTTCTTAAGGAATCTACAATGGCTTAAGCTATATAGACAAAGTTCCATTAGCTTATGTGAATTGAGCTTGCAACAAAATAGATCAACACATAAACACATACTATCCAACATTAACTTTTGTGACTTAATTGATCTCACAATAAAAATACACTTACTGGTCACCAATGTATTTTCCTTGAGTGAAATAGCCAAGGCAAAGTTCTTCCACAAGAGCATGTTGCTTGTCAAGACCCTGTTGTCCTACAAAATATATAAGCCTGTGGCTGTCCATAGTGTTTCCCCTGTAAAAAGTTATGACAATGTTATTAGTTCTTAAACCTCACTGATGAATTAAGAATGCTAGATATACTTATTGTTCTTTGTACTTTGAGCTGACTCAATCCCCTTCACCATTGAATGAGGGGTAAGACCCGTTTGATTTGATTCTTGCATCTTATCTAATGACAAATGGCGAAAGAGAAAGAGTCAGCTCTTGTATTTTATCCATTGATGCATTGTATCTTAAGCTTACGCGAGTCCAGACATGCTATATTCTAGACCAACATTCCTGAAGACCTGCCAAATACCGAAATTGGCACAATGATTTTTTATTAAAAACTTTATGATCATATGAATTATAAACAATTTGAACAATTATAAGAAATTTGGTTCAAAGGGTGATTAACAAAGTAAAAACCTCTGACATCCGTGTTGCCATCTGTTCAGATCGTGATCCGAACTTTCTTATGTAATACTCCTTCTTGTCAATGCCTTCTTTAGGGGCATTAGAATCAAGTTGAAAGGGATGCCATCTTAGCTGCACATGTGAAAAACAATAAACTAACAAAGGCAACCCAAAGACATTCCCTTGATATAAGCATGCACCAGACGTGCTCATGCGCACGCATGCAGAGGTGGAGTCTTATACCTCAAAGTTGTATTTCTGTTAGATGCAGCTATGGTTTGTCTAGATTTTTTTTGCCAACAAAGCACCATGGGCATGCAGTATCAGAGCTAATGTCAAATCTCACAATCTTCTTTTCAGCGTTGCTGCTATGCGCTGCAGCCATGATACTACTGTATCTGCAGTTTTGCAGTAAGTTTTTAGGGAATAGAATGTCACCACATCATAATCAAAGGATGATAAGTTAGGTATTCAAAGAATGTTTCTACTATTTCATCCATAGCCACTTTGAACAGTTTGGATCTTACAATAGAATTCCCCAACTATTTTGTTAAATAAATCACTAATTTGCATATAACCAAAGTATATAGTATAAAAAGCAGCTAAGCTACACCAAAATCAAATTTTGACTTCCATAGAGTTGAAACCACTCTCTGATTTATCTAACCCTGAATTTCTATTTGAGAAACTCATGGGGCAAGTAACTTTTAGTATTTTTGACCATCATTTAACTATTATAAATACTAAAATGTCTTTAACAAAAATAAACTTTATCAATTCATGTGTTCAAACTCTGAAAAATGATTTATATGTGAAAACTTTGGCAAATATAAGTGTAAATTATATGCCTTCTGTGTACGAACTTCTTGTAAATGAGTGAAAATTATTGCTCGCCAAATGTTAGTAAAAAATGATAATATTTACTTGCTATGTACTCTTTTATTCTGGCGAATATCACCAAGAAATGCCCCAAACCAATTTCATGATTCGAATGATTCACAAACAACAGAACACGATTTAATACAGAAAAAAAAGGGACCTTTGGGCTTAAACATAACAGAATTATGATGCAAATGATCAAAATAAAAAACCCACTTGAAATAAATGAAAGAATACCTTAAAGTGTTCTAAAGCTTAGAGAGGGAGAAGTAGCTCCAAAGTTTAAAACTTTTGCCAGGATTTCAGAGAGATATTGGATTTGAATTTGAAATTTTTGCTTCAGCTTGATTTTGATGACAGTTAAATATATTAACGTGAATTCTTATTTTATGGTGTCCTTTTTATTCATAACTTTTCAAAAGGTGCTGTAAAGTCGTCATTTGAGGTTGACTTCTTCATCTACCACCACACAAATATCTCAACAAAAAGAAAAATAAAAAAAGAGTAGTTTTTAAGAAAAAACTTATTTAGCTGATAAAAATAGTCTGTGTTGACAATTGACTATTTTAAAAATAAATGACATTTAAAGAACTTGAAGTTTTTTTTAGTCACTGGATGATGAAAAATTATTGAGTTGTGAGTTGACTTAAAAAGTTTTTCTTTTTGTCAAGTATAAAGCACTATTTTTTAAAATTTTGTAGATTTTTTAAAAAAAAAATTACAGCTACATACGTAAATTTAAATATATTTACATTAATTTAGAATTTTAAAAATTGTTAATATATTTATTTACTTTATCTGCAAATTTAAATTAAAGTCAATCAAATTTAAAAAAATTAGCTGAGTCAACTATAAAAGTATAAGTTATGAGATATGTATAGCACCACAATTCAAAGTACATCAAACCCTTTCTTTACATACATCCAAAATCTAACATTTCTCTACTTATTCCAATGGCAGGTATTCACAAAATCGCATAAATCAATCCTACAATTGATAATTTGTGTGTACGTATACGAGTGATACGGTTATGGACACCACCAAGTTATGAAAATTCTTCATTGCCATACTCAATTGAGAAGGTTTGACTCGATGAAGATGTGAGTTTTCTACGAATATTTTTTGTTTTATTTTAAATTTATATTATTTATATTTTAAATTTGTTTGTATTATCCCCATCTAATTGTTCTTTGATTTTTGTTTATCAATTCTAGGGAGAAAAAATACACGCCTCAGTTAAGAGGGTTCTTGTCTCTCGATTCGTGAATTTGCTAAAGGAAGGAATATCTTACCAAATAAGATATTTTGGTATTGAACTCAACGAGGGTAACTTTAAGACTACACATCATGAGTATTGTGAGTTTCGACACTCTCAATTTTTCTAGGTACATAAAAATATATTTAACATTAAACATTCTATTTGACATAGAAAAATAATAATGTGTGCACTTTTTGGCAACTATGCACATAAATTAAATATTTTTTTGGGATCCGACAATAAAAATGGAGTTGTTGTCGTCTTACAATTTGTTAGAGTGAAGTTATATAATAGTAATATTTATCCATAATTATGTGAATTTTTATATGTGAGCTTTTACTCAATCCCTATGTAAATTTTTACTCATTTTGTATTAAATTAAAATTTTCAGGAAAAATTATTTTACAGAATTTCATGTATGGCACAAAAATATTCTACAATATTGAAGAAGTAAATGTCATCCAATTTATGGGTGTAAATTTTTTTAATTCTTTAGTTTAATATTATGTGTGTTATCTAACGTAATTTTTTTCGCTTTATTTATCTAGCTTTGTAAGATTTGAAGAACCTAAAGGTAATATCGGCAGAATTCTAAATAAGGCTGCATTCTTAAAAATTTATCAAGGCAAAATTATTGAGCAGTTAAAAGAATTAGATATGGTAATTTTCTTTTCTGTAAAAAAATTAAGGAAAAAATTAATTTAAATCCGTTGTACATTGATTATTTTTGTTTATTCATCTTATTTATTTAGGTATATCTTTTAGATTTAAAAACTGACCAAATTCAGGGAATTTAAATCATTAAGTTTTTTTCATAATGCTGTTTGTGTTGTCTTGGCTACTATAAGTCATACTATAGATACTCCAAACTGGTGGTATGGCCAATGTGAATGCAACAAGTCCACATATGTTTTAATAAAAACTTTCAAATGTTCAAGTTGTGGTCGTCTCCTTTTATCCATAACTCCAAGGTTATGTATTTATTTTTTTAATTTAAAGTCTAATCACAATGGATTATATATTGAATAAGTCTATGTTTAACCTTTTTTATGCTGTTTTATTTTATTAAGCAGGTACCGAATAAAGCTTGGTGTCATTGATGACTCTGACTGTGCATATTTTGTAATCTTTGACAAGGAGGCAAAACAAGTTTTGAAAAAGAGCTGTATAGAGATACTTGATCCACTCCTATTGGTAAGTTCTAACCAATATTTATTTCTAAAAACATTAGTGAAGATATTTTTAATGGTAATTTTTATATTATTTATTATTAGTATACTATATAATACCCTGCAGAAAGGAGATCTATCGGATACACCTACACTTTTGCTCAACCTAATTGATAAGACCTTCCTTTTCATCGTTGAAGTTCAAATATCTGATAATCTACATTTTTCACCTTCTTATAAAGTTAAGAAGATGACTGATAATGTGGACCTCATAAATAAATTCAAAAAGGCTCACCTTATTTAAATTGTGAGTACAGTTATAAGTGTATTTTCTATTAAAAAGTAGTTTATTTTTCTCTTCCTTGATCATTAGTAGTATCTAATTTATAAATAATAATTAATAACTAATTATAATTTTAGGATGTTGACTACACCGGTGGTTTGCTTCCAACTTCAAAGATATTCTCAATCATTGAAGGAGAGAAAGTAGAAGGTGCTAAGGTATTTGTTCAAAAAATAAATTTTTTTTGTTTATTTTCTCAGATCTTTATTTTATTCAAAAAATATTATTGAAATAAAATCAAAGGTGAGAAGGAAGTCTTTAATTTAACGTAGTATTTTATATAGAATTTGTTGCTTGAATTCTCAAATGAAGTTGCGGAAAATGATGAATTCGATGTGTTGGAAAATGCTATTACACCAACCAAGCGACTATCATCGGAGTCGAAAGATTCGAAGGTGTAAGGAGATACCTCAACTTGCAAGAAGATTAAGATTGAGAATGAAACTTGAGAATTTGGATGCACATGTTTTGGAATCTATTTTAGAGTCTATCTAATAGAATAATGCCAAGCATATATTTACTTTGGTGAAAACATTGTCTTTTCTTGAGTTGTTATTTTTCTTTTGGTTCTTTTTTATTTTTATGTTTGGAATTTAGAATTTTTTTAAATATAAATTGAAGTTATTTGATTATTACTTGTGGTTTTATTTTTAATTCGATTCACATTGTTGATATTTTGTTAATTTTTAATTTAGTATTTAATGTCATAAAGTTATAAATTTCTTATATGAATTATTGTTGATACAATTAAGTTAGTTATTAATTTTTAATGTGTACTTATTTAAAAAAAATTCTAATTATAATTTTTAATTAAAGTATTATGTTTAAAATTTTAAATTTAAATTGAAATATACTGAAACTCTATTTAAAATTTTGAAATTTGAAATTCTAATACTAATTTCTAATTAAGTGACTTCTTAACCATTTCGATTTTTAAATTTAAATTAAAAAGCTATGAAAAATTAAGGTATTTTACTATGTCTTTTTTTTATATATCAAGATTGTATTCTTTTTATTATTTTTATTTTTATTAATAATATTAATAGTTTTATTTTGGAATTACTTATTAAATATTTCATAAAACCACCATGTGCTTTTGCTAGGACTAAATATGAATGATGATGAATTGAAAAACCTCTTTCTTATTGAGATTGAGAAGATACTAAACAGCAATACAAGATCTTTAAGAGACTATCAATCAATGCCATATCCTGAGATGTCTGATGTTCGCCTTTTTCAGAATAAGCTAATAGAGGAGGAGTTAGTATATGACAGAAATGAATTGACTCATACAAATTTATATACGGAACAAAAGATGACTCATGAGCAAAAGTTAGTATTCGATGAGATACTCAATGCTGTTATTACAGACTCTGGTAGTTTTTACTTCGTTTATGAGCATGGTGGGTGTGGTAAGACATTTATTTCGAATAGACTTTCTTCCGCTATTCAGTCTAGAGGAAAGATTGTTTTAAATGTTGCATCCACTGGAATTGCGTCTTACTCCTATATGGTGGCAAAACGGCTCATTCTACATTTTCAATACCCATTACAATCACTGATGAATCTACTTGCAACATCAAGCATGGCAGTTTGAAGGCTGAGCTGCTCATCCAAAGTAGCTTAATAATTTGGGATGAAGTTCCAGTGCTCAATAAAATGTTTTTTTGAAGCACTTGATCGGACGCTCAGAAATCTTATGTCAGTTACCGATCAACATAAGACAAAATCAACCATTTGGTGGTAAGTTTGTTGTTCTAGGAGGTGATTTCAGACAGATACTTCCGGTGATTCCGAAAGGGAGTAGACACGATATATTGTCATCAGCTATTAACTCATCTCATTTGTGGTCATTTTGTAAGGTTCTGAAACTACATACGAACATGAGGCTTCTAATGTCTTCTTTAAATCAAGATGAAGGTGAAATAAAGAGATTTGCTAATTGGATACTTGATGTTGGAAATGAAAATATTGGTTCTGTTGTTGGAGATGAATTAGAAATTGAAATTTCAAATGATCTATTGATTACAACTACTGATGATCCTTTCTCTCATTTGGTAGACTTTGCATATCCAAATTTGTTGCAAAATATGTCAGATTACAGCTTACAGGTATTTTCAAAGTAGGGCAATTCTTGCACCCATGCTTGAGAGTGTCGAGAAGGTAAATGATTTTGTCCTGACAATCTTTCCAGTGATGGAAAATGAATATTTGAGTTCTGACACAACATGTCAAGCTAATGAGAATGAAGATATACAACAAGAGTAGTTCACACCAGAGTTCCTAAATGACATCAAATGTTCAGGACTACCCAATCACAAGTTGACTTTGAAGACAGGAGTCGCTGTAATGCTACTACAAAACATAGACCAGACTTCAGGTTTATGCAACGGGACAAGATGAATAGTTAACAAACTTGGCAGCAACATAATTGGAGCGATGGTAGTGACCGGTAGAAATATTGGAGATAAAGTGTACATTCCAAGAATGAACTTGATCCCTTCAGATTCAGGATTGCCATTTAGGTTCTAATGGAGACAATTTTCATTAACAGTATACTTTACAATGACCATTAACAAGAGTCAGAGTCAATCATTATCACATGTAGGACTTTACTTGTCAAAATCAGTGTTCACCCATGGACAACTTTATGTTGCTTTGTCAAGAGTTAAGAGTCGCAGTGGTCTCAGGGTTTTAATTCTAGACGAAGACGGCAATCCAAAGTCATCAACAACAAATATCGTGTTTAAAGAAGTTTTTAATAATATTTAGGTAAGAATAATATTATTTTCATTTTAATAACATATTATGATTTACACTTTTGTATAAATATTTACTGTAGATATAACTAATTTATCTATAACTTTGTTTTCAGATTTGAGATGAAATGTGTAACAAGGAGCACAAAATCATATGCTAATTGTTTTTCTAATGAAGTTAATAAAATACTAGGCTGTCGATAAATATTTATTAGCCTTTTGATATAAAGTTTAGTGTAAAATTGACATATTATTGCAGTTATATATGTTATTATTTTTTTCATGTCTTCCTCCTTATGATTTAAGAATATTATAGACTTTAAAATATTCTATTTGCTTTTTACTTTGAATAAAGATAAAACAGCATATTCAATATGTTTATTATATAATGATAATGATCGTGTTATACTAAAATAAAAAAAATTATGATTCTAAAATATTATTTTTAATTTAATATGTCAAATTTAAATATAAGTCCGTGCATCGCACGGGTTTAACACTAGTATACTATTAATTAAGATA
>NC_029791.2:102968009-103028468 GCF_000816755.2 Arachis ipaensis
ATGGATGCATCCATTACCAAATGAATATATAATTATCAGAAATGAATATATAATTATGAAATGGATGCATGCATTTGATTTCCCCATTCACATGCTTTCTTAGCATAGTTGTAAGAATTGAACCGATGATCAAATCGGTCATGTTACTGGTTCATTGATTTATTAGTTCAACCGATAAATTACTGGTTGAACTGGTAAAATTAGTTCTACGTAAATATAAAAATATAAAAATAACTTCCTTTTTTCATTATAATAAAATGTTTATTTAAACATATTCTAGTGTTAATGTATATGATTAGTTGTGTATCACAAATAATATTGATGCGTGAGCATCTTTCCTATCCTTTCCTAGTGAATTTACATGTAATTTGTTGAGTTTAATTAAGAATTAATTATATTTTAACCACTATGGATGCTATTTTGAGTTTTGTGTAATACTGTTTATTTTAGGTAGCATTCAGCGGAATTTGATAGAGTTTATGCAGCACAAGAATCAAAGGAGATGGCAGCGAGGAGCGACGCGTACGCGTGACTGACGCGTACGTGTGATTTTGGAGCTTTCCATGGCGACGCGTGCGCATGACTGACGCGTACGCGTGAATTGAAGATTTGCTCAGCGACGCAAGCGCGTGACCGACACGTCCGCATGATTCGCGAAAAGGACCATCGACGCGTACGCATAACTGACGCGTACGCGTGACATGCGCCACGTGCAGGAAACACAGAAAAACGCTGGGGGCGATTTCTGGGCTATTTTGACCCTGTTTTCAGCCCAGAAAACACAGATTAGAAGCTGCAGAATGGACGAAACAAGTGGTCCCCATCCATCCATTGAAGACTTGATTATTTAAATTAATTCGAATTTAAATTCAAATTTGAATTCTAGGAAAAGATATTATTTTAATTTTGAAAATTAGATTTTAAATTTATTAGGATTAGTTATAAAAGGGAGAAACTTTCCTTCCTTTGGAGAGGTCCTGGGGAGGATCCCATTCTATCCCAATTTACAATCCGTATTTTCTCTGAACCATGAGCAACTAAACCTCCACTGTTAAGGTTAGGAGTTCTGTTTATTTCTATGGATTAATTTTATTGCTTTTTCTATTTTAATTTAGTCTATTTCTATGGATTAATTTTATTGCTTTTTCTATTTTAATTTATGTATGGATTTACAATTTAAGAATTGTTTTCGCTATTTATTTTATGAATTTGGGTGGAATGGAAGTATGACCCTCTTTCTATTTGAGTTCTTGTAAAACTTGGAAAAGCTCCTTACTTGAACAACAGCTTGAAAACATATTCTCCTAAATTTTAATTATCTGGATTTAACGGGATACGTGACATATAATCCTTTTATTTTTGGGTAATTAGAGTTTTTGTGGCATATAAACTGGAATTTAATCATCACCCTCTAATTGGAATTAATTGACTAAGGAATTGGCTGTTGATGAATTTTAGAGGAGACTAGAAAGGTCTAAGAAATTAGGGTCTAGTCACATATAGTTTGCCATAAATTAAATCCTACATAATTAAAATAGTTAGTAAGAAAAGTTAATCCGGAAAAATAGATAACTCTGAAACCTTAACTGTTTCTTCATATTTTATTCCTCACCTATTCACCTGCCTGTCTTCAAACTCTTCTTTAATTTTTTATGCTTTTAAACTCCCAAACATTACTTTCTGTTTGTCTAACTAAGCCTATCAATCAATTATTGTTGCTTGATCCATCAATCCTCGGAAGATCGACCCTCATTTACCTGAGATATTACTTGGTACGACCCAGTGCACTTACTGGTTAGTTTGTAGATTTCAAAATCCGCACCATACATTAATATAACCAAAATGCGAAAGATAAAAGCGAATCCTCCGGTTTGTCACCATCCCACAAATTCACCGAGGTAGATTGCGACCTGCATCTGAAAAACAATAACGTATGGTATGAGAACCAGAGGTTCTCAGTATGGTAACAGTACCCAATAGATAAGATAAAAGGTCCTAGGAAGCCAAAGACAATCCTCGGATTTCACATCGATACAGATATTCAAGCTTAAAGTATTCTATAATAAACGATAAATAGGGTAAACTAACTTAAGGAATTTCTAACTAATACTAGCAACCGCTGTCCCACAGCCTTCACCAACTTATCCTCTATGCGATCCTAATGCTACCGCCTACCGAACCTTCTCAATCCCAACAGAAAAGACAAGTAATGCAAACAAGTAAAGCACAAGTAATATACATATACAGCAAGTAAAATAAATAGTAGGTAGTCATGTGATTTATTTAGTCATAACTGAAGTTAATCAAAGCAAACAAACACATAGAAGACGCATATGATGAATGTCTGTCCTATTGGTTGTGATACCACATTGTCAGTTCAACGTTTTCAAGCCGACACATCCTTTCGGATGTAGCCTTTTTGCCACGCCAGGAATATAGTGCCCTGCACACTATCATTCCAAGGATATAGTGTCTAGCACACTTGCATGCTCATTCTAAGGATAAGTATTGCTCAATTAATCATGAAATCACTTCTTATTTTGCAATAATTATAGTTTATTGAATGTACGGATCATAATGTGCGTATGCACACACCAGGCGACTTCCCCAATGTGTGCGTACGCACAATTTGTAAACTTTTCAGGGTGTGCACGTAGGCATACATACCAGAATTTCTAGTTTTTTAGCAACTTCTGCAAAATCCTATTTTCAAATATAAACTTCAAACATGCATAACTTTTTTGTTAGAATAATTTTTTGTCCGTTTTACGAACATCATAAACTACTTGAATACAATTTTTATTTAAGACAAGTTTCACCAAATTTGATGGTCCAAAGGCCAATTTATAGGGCGTCAAAGTTGGTTAAAAATTCAATAAAATAACACTAAAAATTTTTTTAATTTCTGAAATTAAGTTTGGTGTTTCCTAGTTAATTTAATTTTAATTTTTCTTATTTTAATTTTTAGAATTCTGTTCTTTTTTCTTTACTTTCCTGTTTACCACATGGTGCGTTTAATCTTTTTTGGTGTTTTATGCTAAGAAAAAAATAATGGAGAGAGATCATATGGGTTACTACTCACACCCAAGTAGTAATTCATATCATTATGAATGGGAGAACTACCCAAATTTTGGTTGGCAAGGTCAAAACCAAAGAAACTTCAATGCTCCATGTTCCAACTATCAAGAACCACCATCTCCATATTCATATCAAGAACCACCATCTTCATATCCATACCAAGAACCACCACCTCTCTATCCATATCAAGAACCATCCTCTTTTTACACTTATCAAGAACCATCACCTCCTCCTTATTCATTTCAAATACCATCAGATCTTGAGCTTCTCATGAAAGAATTCTTACAGGATATAAAGACAAGTGTCAAGAATATAGAGAAGTATGTGCAGTCGATTATCAAGTCACAGGAAGAGGAGCAAGCAAATTCCTTCCCAAGAAATATAATACAAGATCCTATAGAAGAAAGTGAGGAAATCAATCAAAAGAGTTCATACTCCAGTGAACTAGAGTTCATACATGGAAGAAGAGGAAGATGCAAAAACAAAGGAGGAAGATGCACCCACAAAGGAGGAAGATGCACAACCTCCCATGCCCTTGATAAGCAATGAAGAAAAGATTGAATTAGAAGACAGCTACCAAGAGGAAGAGGTTGAAATTGAGGAAGCCTGCAAAGAAGTGAAAGAATTCAAAGAAGAACACAAGGGAGTGGAGCTTGCAAGACCTCTCCCAAAGCCATCACCATCCAATACAACATTCAAGTGGGTAAAATTTCTATCTTTAACCTTTACATTCCCACTTGAATATGGGCTACTAGAGACGGATGGTCGACTTAGAGCTCTTTGTGGCATTAAGAGTGAGAGGAAGATGGTTAGTGGTAAGAGTTGTCAAGCAAGATCAATATGGTTGCATGCTCCGAATTGAAGTGCAAGAATTGGTGTAGAGCTAATTTTAATGGATTTAGAAGGTTGTTTGGATGTCTCTGTGAGAATTCAGATTGCTTGCCACCCGGTGGGAACAATGGTGATACACAAGAAGACGGGTGTAAAAGCAAGGTTTGGGACCCTAGAATTCATTCCCACAATCAACACTCTTGGGGCTTTGTCACTTGCTTCAACTTGCTCAAAGGCGTTATGCACCTAGTTTGGGATCCCAGTAGCCATTGAAATTACAAACATTGGTGGAGATTTCTGGATCAGTACAAGCACAAGCCACCATGACAAGAAGCTCACAACATGTCCAACTTAAGGACTTTAACTAAAAGTGGTTGGTGGGAGACAACCCACCGTGGTATGATCGTTCCTTTTCATTCTTATTTATTTTTCGTAGTAGTAGTTTTCTTACTTAGTTGAATTTTCTTGAGTTTTCACTATTTTTCTGATCATGCAGCTATCTTAGAACAGGAACCGAATATAAAAAAATGGCACACGACGCACAAGCGTCGCTGACGCGTACGCATCAGTCATGTGTGCGTAAAAAATAAAAGTTGAACAGAGAGTTGCGCGGGAGTGGCACTGGACTCATGCCTTTAGCAAAAACGATCCCACGTGAACACGTACCCCACGCATTCGCGTCGTTTGTGATTTTTGCCATTCACGCGGGCACATCACCGATGCTAATGTGTGACCTGCAAATTCGACGTAAATGAACGTTTGGGCAGAGAGTTGTGCTGGCTTGGGACAAGAAGTGTGCTAAAAGCACAAATTTGGTCACGCGGACGCGTGACTGACGCGTTTGCGTCAGTTGCACATATGGCCATCCACGCGCACCCGTCGAATGAAAATTTGGTGCCCAAGCGATGCGAACAGAAAGTCGCGTGGGTGCGTGGCTGGCTTCGCGCAAATCGCACAAAACCCAGAACACGCGGATGCGTGCCTGACGCTTACGCGTCATTATGAAAAATTCGCGACCCACGCGAACGCATGCCGTACGCGAACGCGTCGCTTGCGCCGCCCAGTTTTCTTTCTCTCTCTCTCTCCCAATCATAATTCTCTCTTATTCTCTTATCCTTTTATTTTTCTTTCATCTTAATATTTTTCTCTTCTATTTTCAGTTCTTATTTGCTTGAGGACAAGCAAACCTTTAAGTTTGGTGTTGACGCTTAGCTTAAGGTTTTCTGTTTATTCTTATGGCACCAAAGGGAGGCGAATCATCTTCACTGAGGAGCACAACCTGAAGAATAAAATGACTGCTCCGATAACTAAGGTGGTTGAGTTCCTTTCATTTTTATTCCCTCCCGCTTTTATTATGTATGTTTCGATTTTCTGCTATTTTGCTTTGTTTGCTGCATGATCCTTTATTAGTAGATTCATAGGTTCTAGTTTAATTTTTCTGTTAAATGCTTTAATTCTGAAAGATGTCTCATGTATTGCCCACTAAACTTGAAATCAAAAAGAAAGAAGAACAGATGTAGTGCATGAGAATTTAAATTTAATTTTTAGAGTAGTCTCATTTACTTAGATGTGGTGGTATTTTTTGTGATTCTGAATGAATGCTTGAACAGTGCATATTTTTTATAGTGAAGTTTATGAATGTTAAAATTGTTGGCTCTTGAAAGAATAATGAAAAAGAGAAATGTTATTGATAATCTGAAAAATCATAAAATTGATTCTTGAAGTAAGAAAAAGCAGTGAAAAACACGAAGCTTGCGAAAAAAAATATATAAAAATAATATATAAAATAAAGAAAAAAAGAAAAAAAAAAGAGCAAGCAGAAAAAGCCAATAACCCTTTAAACTAAAAGGCAAAGGGTAAAAAGAATCCAAGGCTTTTGAGCATTAATGGATAGGAAGGCCTAAAGGAATAAAATCCTGGCCTAAGCGGCTAAATCAAGCTGTCCCTAACCATGTGCTTGTGGCGTGAAGGTGTCAAGTGAAAAGCTTGAGACTGAGCAGTTAAAGTCGTGATCCAAAGCAAAAAGAGTGTGCTTAAGAACTCTGGGCACCTCTAACTGGGGACTCTAGCAAAGCTGAGTCACAATCTGAAAAGGTTCACCCAGTTATGTGTCTGTGGCATTTATGTATCCGGTGGTAATACTGAAAAATAAAATGCTTAGGGTCACGGCCAAGACTCATAAAGTAGATGTGTTCAAGAATCAACATACTGAACTAGGAGAATCAATAACACTATCTGAATTCTGAGTTCCTATGGATGCCAATCATTATGAACTTCAAAGGATAAAGTGAGATGCCAAAACTGTTCAGGATTGCAGTTGTAAACCCCACTATAAGAAGAGACATGGGCTTAATCAAACTCTCATTCTCATGCAAATTCACATCCTAAGCTTATATTAGTTTTGGTTGCTTGAGGACAAGCAACAGTTCAAGTTTGGTGTTGTGATGCTTGAGCATCTTTCCTATCTTTTCCTAGTGAATTTGCATGTAATTTGTTGAGTTTAATTAAGAATTAATTATATTTTAGCCACTATGGATGCTATTTTGAGTTTTGTGCAATACTGTTTATTTTAGGTAGCATTCGGTAGAATTTGATGGAGTTTCTGCAGCACAAGAATCAAAGGAGATGGCAGTGAGGAGCGACGCGTACGCGTGACTGATGCGTACGCGTGATTTTGGAGCTTTCCATGGCGACGTGTGCGCGTGACTGACGCGTACGCGTGAATTGAAGATTTGCTCAGCGACGCAAGCGCGTGACCGACGCATCCGCATGACTCGCGAAAAGGACCATTGACGCGTACACATGACTGATGCGTACGCATGACATGCGCCACGTGCAGGAAACGCAGAAAAACGCTGGGGGCGATTTCTGGGCTATTTTGACCCAGTTTTCAGCCCAGAAAACACAGATTAGAAGCTGCAGAATGGACGAAACAAGTGGTCCCCATCCATCCATTGAAGACTTGATTATTTAAATTAATTCGAATTTAAATTCAAATTTGAATTCTAGGAAAAAGATATTATTTTAATTTTGAAAATTAGATTTTAAATTTATTAGGATTAGTTATAAAAGGGAGAAACTTTCCTTCCTTTGGAGAGGTCCTGGGGAGGATCCCATTCCATCCCAATTTACAATCCGTATTTTCTCTGAACCATGAGCAACTAAACCTCCACTGTTAAGGTTAGGAGCTCTGTCTATTTCTATGGATTAATTTTATTACTTTTTCTATTTTAATTTATGTATGGATTTACAATTTAAGAATTATTTTCGCTCTTTATTTTATGAATTTGGATGGAACAGAAGTATGACCCCTCTTTCTATTTGAGTTCTTGTAAAACTTGGAAAAGCTCTTTACTTGAACAACAGCTTGAAAACATATTCTCCTAAATTTTATTTATCTGGATTTAACGGGATACGTGACATATAATCCTTTTATTTTTGGGTAATTAGAGTTTTTGTGGCATATAAACTGGAATTTAATCATCACCCTCTAATTGGAATTAATTGACCAAGGAATTGGCTGTTGATGAATTTTAGAGGAGACTAGAAAGGTCTAAGGAATTAGGGTCTAGTCACATATAGTTTGCCATAAATTAAATCCTACATAATTAAAATAGTTAGTAAGAAAAGTTAATCCGGAAAAATAGATAACTCTGAAACCTTAACTGTTTCTTCATATTTTATTCCTCACCTATTCACCTGCCTGTCTTCAAACTCTTCTTTAATTTTTTGTTTTTTTAAACTCCCAAACATTACTTTCTGTTTGTCTAACTAAGCCTATCAAATACTATTGTTACTTAATCCATCAATCCTCGTGGGATCGACCCTTACTCACGTAAGGTATTACTTGGTACGGCCCGGTGCACTTGCCGGTTAGTTTGTGGGTTATAAATTCCGCACCAAATATCAAAGGTAGATCAATTTCAACTTACAAAAATTCGTCTCATATGTACCAGTATGTAGATTAGTTTGTGGGTTATAAATTCTGCACCAAATATCAAAGGTAGATCAATTTCAACTTACAAAAATTCGTCTCATATGTACCAGTATGTTCCAAAGGGCATACAATATGGTTGACGAATATCATGTTATGAAAGAGTTTAATCAAAGTTAATATTCAAACCCAGTAGCCAAGCTTCTAATCTACAAAATGATAAAACCTTTGATGATAATTTGCATGGTAATAGAAATAGCATAACGGTAAATAACACAATACCTATAACTAAATCTAAGTAGGGCAACTTATTAAGCAACTGGTATATCACTTCTATGGAGTAACAACCTCAAGCTTTGTTTGGTGCTTCTCCAACTTTCTGCAGCAAGACATGACAAGATGAGTCCTAAGCAAGTTGATATGATGCACAGAAAATTTGAAAATAAAATTTGTGAATGATATATGAATGCTAGAAAATAGTTAAATTCACAGCACAAGCATATTCATAACAGAACAGACAACATAAAAACATTAGTCATAAGTCATAACAGCTTCATATTCATAATTTCAAGTTTTCAACAAGCATATTCAACACAGAACAAATCAACATAACAACATTATTCATAGTTTCAAGCTTTCAACAAGCATATTCATCCCAGAAATTTCAAGTTTTCAACACAGAATAGAATAACATAACAACATTATTCATAAGTCATAA
Organism: Arachis ipaensis; assembly: GCF_000816755.2. NCBI lineage: Eukaryota > Viridiplantae > Streptophyta > Magnoliopsida > Fabales > Fabaceae > Arachis > Arachis ipaensis. Next base: position 102,976,571 of record NC_029791.2, read on the forward strand.
CAGCTTCATAATTTCAAATTTTCAACAAGCATAGAACAGAAGAGCGAGGTAACGGCGAGGGCAACGGCACGGCAACGGCGACGGCGATGAGAGACAGGGATGAAGCGGAGCCGCAGGTCTGTTTTGTTCCTTCAGACTTCAGAATGGGTGTTCGGCGGTGAGACGAAGAAGACGACGGCGGGCGGCTGGCTGGGTGAGTGACACTGTGACAGAGTGAGGTGAGGTGGTGATGGGAGGGTTAGCCATTAGGGGATTAGGGTTGGGAAAAAGTGGAAACAGGGATTGGGGGGATAAAGTCATGATGAGTCCATATTTGACGATATATTTTAGCTTGAATTGGATGGATTTCATCACATAAACTCACACTTATTCACCAAAATAGCATACTTTTGTGTTTGATCCCTAAAGTGAGCCTAAATGAGAAAACATGCGTTTTTGTGCTTAAATTGAGCAATTTAATCTCACTTTTATTCCATTCGATACCGTGATATGTTTGTTGAGTGATTTCAGGTCCTATAGGCAAGAATGGGTTGGTAAAAGTGGAAGAAAACATGCAAAAAGGGAGAAAACATGAAGAAAACAAAGGAGAAAAGCATTTCAGCCTGTGCCCACGCACACCTTCTGTGCTCATGCACAGGGGTCAAAATCAGGACCTGTGCATCCACACACCTTCTGTGCCCACGCACAGGCTGTGCCCATGCTCAGAACATAATGGAAATCAGGACCTGTGCGTCCGCACAGGACTTGTGCCCACGCACAAGAGAAAAATCAGCATCTGTGCCCATGCACAGACCTGTGAGTCTGCACAGGTACCAGCGCATGCCTCCATTAAAAATACACGTGGACTCGCGTTTTGGGAACTTTTTGGCCCATTTTTGAAGGCTTGGAGGCTGAAATGAAGGGCTATATGAAGGAGCAACAACACATAACAAAGAGAGCCATCTTAGAATAGAGACAACACATTTTTTAGGAGTAGTTTTAGGGTAGTTTAGGTTAGGTTTTCTCTTAACTCTCTCTTAGGGTTTTAATTAGGGTTTCAACGTAGCATTTTATACTTCAATTTTGTTCTTGGATTTAGCTATCTCATTGTAAGTATTTCTTTAATTCTCTCTTTTATTATACCACTTGTTCTACACTTCCCTTTATTTCCATTTCTCTTGTCAATATTTGCTTTGCTTTGCAATTTTGGATTTCTAGTTGTTGAATTTGATGTTTGATGCTTATTTTATGTTTGTTTGAGTTGCTTTTATTGACTATGATCATTTATGGTTCATAGCTTTCATTAATTTACCAATTTTGCCATGTTTTGTGAATATGCATACTAGGTATTTGATGAAATGTCAACCCTAGCTATGGGGTAGATTTCCACCCCTTGGCTTGGAAAAATTGAGTTTATGGATTACTAGAGCTATAATGTCCAACATTTAGTGATAATTCTTGGGTTGTTACTTGTTATTGTTTCCACTATCGTTAGTTTTTTACTAAGGTAATTAGTAAGTTAGCTAGGATTTGTGGATTAATAACAATTATGCTCACTTGACTTATCCTTCGATGTTAAGGGTTGACTTAGTGAAATTAATCCATCATAATTATCATAGTTGTGGTTATGGCAAGGAAGGGATTCCATAAGTCATCCCAAGTCAAGGTTTCATTTATGTTTTGAACCACCTTTTCCATCATTTTGAGCTTTACTTGTTTATATTGCATACATAGTTCTTTTATTCCTTTATTAGTTTATTAATTGCAATTTTGAATCGTTCTTTAATTCCGTTATTTTGTTTTCTTTCAATCATTGAAACCCCCCTTTGCTCTCTCACAACCAAAATTGTGTGCGCTCACTGGCATTAGTTCCTAGGGAGAACGACCCGAGGTTGAAGTACTCTCGGTTATATTTTGTTTCGAATTGGAATATTTGATTTGAGCATTACTTGTTGGCTAGGAACTATACTTACAACGCCAATCTTATTTTGAGATCAAATTCCTAGTCGACGGAAATGTTCAACCATCAAGTCACGAGACTTTTCTTTTTTTTTAATAAACCAAAACGACGTCGTTTTGGAAAATGAATTTAAAAAAAATTCCCGAACCGGTCGATTGAGCAAAAATCGCCGGTTTTCCGGTTTCATCAGAACCGGCCAGTTCAACCCGGTTCTCAACGGTTTTCTTCCTTGTCCGGTCATACTACTCAACCGGACCAGTTAGGAGTCCAGTTTATCGGTTTTTTAGTCAAACCGGCCGGTCCGGTCTGGTTTTTACAACTATGTTCCTTAGTTCCTTGACAAAAAGGGTAAAATAAAAAATCTCTTTTTTAAAAAAGAGTAAAATAGAAATAATATATAATATAAGAGTACTGCTACGGAGCCAATGGTCTAAATGTACAATGTGTACAATGGGCTAAATCTTTGGTCCAATATGAATAAAATGAACATCATCCAATGGGCTAAATCTTTGGTCCAATATGAATAAAATGAACATCATTCATACTATCCGGAATAACCATCCAAGTACCGAGTACCAGGGATAATAAACATCTCATGTCATAAAACCATTCATCCCAAAAGCTTAAACTGATTTTGGGGTTCACTAAGGATCGAACTCTTTGACCTTTCGGATCTAAAACTCTAATACCATGTCATGAAATCACTCATCCCAAAAACTTAACCTGAAAGGAAAATGTAACACTAATGGTTATATGTCTACTACTTCCTAAACCTCCATTGTACACATTGTACAAAATTTCCAAAGACTCCCTATACTTTCTCATAATATAATATAAATTATGTAATCTAGAAAATTCTTATATTCCCGAGGCTTTTGTTCTGAGAGGTTTTGATCAATAACCAGAAAACTATTCAATTTTTCCTCCCAAACTTGCGACACTTGTTTAAGCTTTAACCTCTCTTCCCATTAATTCTTTCAAATTCTAAATTCCTTTTCTTCTTTCCTTTCCATTCAACTCTTCTTCTCATTCTCATTCTCATTCTCATTCGTTCATGGTATGTTATTATGCTTCTCTCTCTTTCTCAAACTAAGATTCGATGTAAAGCAATGATCTTTATATTATGACCCATCCCCATTTCCCAAAACTTCAACTTTCTTCGTCTCAATAGCTTTACTTCATAGCTGGTTTCATATTTTTTACTTAATCATGAAAAAGAATTGTTTTTTTTGGGCACCAGTGCTTGTGTTCTTATACCGCGTAATAATTGAAGCAGAATTTTGTTTTTTGGTCAAGATTCAATGGAAATGCTGCATATATTATGCAAGTTTCTATTCCCTTGGCTTAGTTATACCACGAGAAATTAAAGTTGAATGTAGTTATAGATTTGCAGGGCCAACCATGTTATGTCTATCTGTACTTGTTAGAATTGTTTTGTTTTTGCTTTGAAAATGCTTGTAACAATGTCTACTATTCTGCTAACATATGTAGGCATGCTTTTTCTGAATCAATCTAATGTTTCTTCACCTATGTACTTTTTTAAGTTCCTTGCTTAGTTGCTTTCCCCGTTCTGTCTTTATGAATGTGCATAATTGCAGAACATACTTGATCTTTGTGTAGTTTCTTATGGTTATTTGATGAATTGAGAAATACATTATCTGAACAAATATGAATTTTTGCCATCTTTGACAATATTTACTCACATTTTTGTATTATTTACTTCCATCTTTCAGTTACACATGGGGGCTACGAAGCATGGGCCAGCTTGGACATTCTTCACTCCAGTATGGAGATAAAGAGTTACTACCAAGGAGGGTGGTTTCCCTTGATGGTATTTTCATAAAGGATTTGGCGTGTGGCGGTGTACACACATCTGCTCTGACTCAGGAAGGGGCACTTTACGCTCGGGGTGGCGGTAAATCCGGGCAGTTAGGCCTTGGCCCCAAACTGGGTTGTTCTCGTTCATCACTAATAACTTTTGTACATTTTTTTCGGAACATCCCAGTTTTGGTTGTTCCAAAAGGCGTGAAGCTTGTCGCCTATGGACATTCCCACACGCTTATTTCAATGAGGGATGGTCAAATTCATGGTGGGGTTACAATAGTTACGGTCAGGTAGCCAACGAGAAATCTACATATGCTTGGTACCCGTCACCTGTTGACTGGTACTTTATCTATCTGTAGCGTAAGTAAACTCCTCATTCTTCATGTCTGCATAGGTTTTTATGTGAAAATTTCCAAATCACAGGTGTGTTGGAGAGGTTCGAAAACTAGCTGCTGGTGGGGTCATTCATCTGTATTAACTGATGCTTGTTCGTTAAAGGAGTTATGTGAGCTTATACTCGCAGAGACTCTGACTTTATCTGATGCCACCAAGGTTGAGGATATTGCATCCAAAACTGGATCAGATGCTTTGGCTCACCTCTGTGTGAGACTTAGGTACACGAAAGTATTTTGTGATGCCAAAATGAAAAGAACTACACAACTTGCTGGTACTTATGTACTGAGCTAAGCGTAAAAATGTTTATAAGCTATGCAAAACTGAACCTGAGGAGAGTTCTACTTGTCAATCATGTTTATGTTAGAAGTTAGAACATCAATTTAGAAGTTATCTGTTAATATCTTTTTGGCTTCATTGACTTTGTTGTCCTTGACTTTATGAAACTTGAGTTCAAAATCCATTCATGATTGTGGGAAAAAAGAAGGCCCTCCATAACAATTGGTGATATTTATCCCTGCATTTCCTTTTCTTGTACTGAGTTGTGGCTTTTTCATTAAATCACTTTTTTTTCCTGAGCTATGTTTAGCTATCACAGTAACTCGGATCTCTGACTCAGTTTTGAATTCTGTGTTTCTTAATTTTTTTGCCTCAATATTTGCTTAAGTATTTATCTATTTGCATCCGCAACCATTGAAACATGTTCATTTTTTATTTGCATTGTTTTTCACCATTTTGGTGCATAACAAAGCTTCCATCTTTGCATAGAGGCCCTAATGCCAATCTCAATGTGATTTAAATGCTAATTGCAAAACAGCAGTTACTATGTTTTAGCGTCTTAATGATTCAGGAAACATATGACGTTTTCTCCAGCAACGGTCTTCTCTTGTGATGTCTCCTCCGGCGATGGTCTCCTCTTGTGACGTCTCCTCCGGTGACAATTTCCTCCTCAGACGTTCTCCTACGCAGTAATCTCATCCATCGAGCTACTGTGCTGCGAGTTTCTCCTCCGGCGGCAGACTCGCGAGGTAGGTTCGTCTCCCTTTTTTCCTTTGTTCTCTTGAAAATATTTCATTCTGATCAATTGTCTTAGGCTTGCCTTAGATTGAATGAAAAAATTTAATTAAATTGGTTTAAATCTCAGTATAGTAGTCAAAATAGGTTGCTTACTATTCTTTTTATTTTGCTTTTAATGTTTCTTGATTTTTAGTTGTTTCTTGTTCTGATTTGGGGGCAGATAATGGTTTGATTGGTCAATTTGATGGTGGATTCTACTATGCTTTTCTTTTTCCCGAGAAGGTAGTGTGTGACTTCTTAGTTGCATTCTCTTAATTTGTTGCTTTTCTGACTTTTAATGGGTTTCATATGCATGTGAATGGCAATTAGATTGTTGTTTCTACCATTGATCTGATAAGCAATATGTATGGGAAGCAGTTGATGATAGTAACTATGTGATTACACTCTACTTAAAAGTAAGTCACATTTCTTTCACTTTTTTTTCTTCTTTGATTAAAATGTTCAATCACTTTCTAAGTTGTAGAACTCTTGGGTTATAACTTATATCTCTTGATCTTTTCAATGTAGACATTCAATTAAACCACTAATTCTATATTTGTCATTGACTCCTTTTCTGGTTTTTTCCTTCCTTTATTATTACTTTGGTTTAGGCACTTAACATTATTTTAGACTTGCTAATAACCTTGTTAAAAATCGTTTGGCTCTCTGTGACGATTCCAAGCTTTTGCCCTTGTGCTCCAAGCTCATCTCTCTCTGCATCTCCTCACTCTCCTCTAACTCTATGCTGTTCGTAACAAGGTTTGCCAATTCTCCATTTATCAGCAATTTTGAGTGTTTGCTTTTATAATTGAAGATGTTGTTGCTGATGTGTGTTGATTGTGCAAAACTAAATCTATCTTCCGATTTAGTTAATTTGTGTGTTTCACACTTTGAGTTTTCTATATTTTTATTTTTATGCTAAAGATTTTTTGTTCAATTAATTTATTCTTTTCTTGTACTACTTGTAGTTCTGTATCACTTCTTTTGTGACCTTTAGGTTTTTGAGTTGAATTCTCTATGTCACTTTCTTAGCAGGACTTTTTTCTTGTAAGAATTGTTTCCATGATACCCCCATATAATATATTCTTATTTATAAAGCTCAACTGCCGGGAAGTTTTAATATTTTGTTGAATTTGCTTAAGTTTACTACATTGATGTAATTATTTAGTTTTGATTTAATCCTATTGGCAATTTGTTTTATAAATTTTTGTACCAAATGATGTAGGAATGCCCTGTTTTTCTTGCTAGTGGTAATTCTTAATGATATTACCATGTTAGACTTTCAAAAGTAATGTGAGTTTTCTTTCCTCATTTGAGTTGATCATGAATGAAAGAATTCTAATGTTCCTACTACTCATTTTCAATTCTTTGTTAGTTGTCACAGCAAGAACAGCAAATCAAGATTGTAAGTTTGGTTTTTCAATGCTGTTGTGTCAATTAGATACTTTTTTCTCACCCAAAAGGTATTTTTTTTATATACACATTGTACAGCTAAGAGTTTATAGTCTATAGATTTAGGATACTTGGTTTTTCAACTTTCTGTCTCGTGTAAGTAGTTAAGAAGTTAGACTATTTTTCTTATTAACAGAATTAATCGAATGTATAACTCAGAATTTTAACTATTGTGATGATAATAAAATGGTGATTTTATTTATTATATTTTTTAACAGTGAGAACAAGTGGTCAGCACAACAAGAGGAATATTGTTTCTTCAGACAACTTTCCAGGACAACGGCGGACGACTTATAGTTCAAGATCAATGAAGCCTACTTATACACGGTTTCCATTTGGTACGAGAGCATGTTCTGCTTGGACTGCAACTTTTATATGTGCTGCAGCTTTGGTATGTTGTTTACTCTCTCTATGTCCTCTTCTTTTTTATTTATTTTTTAAATTTTGATTTATCATCATTGGAGCTTTAGCCGTCCCTGCATAGTGAGAAAAGCTCAAGAAAAAGCTCAGTTGTTTATCTTCTCGAGTGCTCCCTCTTTACCTGGAAATCATGATATTTTCTAATTTCAGTATTCCACTCGTTTATGTGTTTGAAATTGGAGTATAACCACCATGTAAATTATATTTGTTTTGTACTCACCTATAATGCATATAATTACATTACATTTGGGAGACAGCTTTATTAGATACGGATTGTATTTTAATAGTCATCTCTGACAAATGGTTAAAATAAAATGAATGGCTGAAAATTCATATCTTGTTTGTTGCTTTTGGTTTGCAAGCTTTCTAGCTTGAGGAAGTTTGGCTGGTGTTAAACATTACACATAACTAGATTCATGTTCATTATTGATAGTGTGTCACTCACCGACAGGACACTTAGAATACTATTGTTTGCTCATTGCGGTGACATACCTAATTTGGTGGACTTTTAAAAAAAGAGAAATACACAAATCACTTGGGGTTTAAATATGGTTATTAACTTCTATGTATTATGCTGAGGCATCCAATTTGAATGTACACTTGATGTCATAATAGGAAGAAAAATATATTAGCATTGCTATTAGCATATATTAATTTGAATGCACACATGATGTGTCCTTTTATTTGCTATTTTGCATTACTATTAGCATATATTAGTTGTTCCATTTGCATTCTATTTTTTTGTATATATTTCTTTACTAGTAATCATTGACCTAAAAAGCATTTTACAAGAAAAAACTACGAGATACTCCTGAATCAAATGTTTGAACAATTAACTATGATAAAAAAATTCTCACAGTTGAATAAATTTAACTTCTCCATTGGAGTTGCTCATTAAAAAAATTGCAACTAAATGCATTACTATACTACAACAAAAACTTATTCTAAATGGCTTCTGATTTAACTCAATTCCAGGGATGAAACCACTCACTTGTTGAGCTTGAGTTGTTGTTGTTGCAGTTATCTGATCTGGCCCTACCCCCATTGTACCTATAGTCACTGCTGCATAATTACAACACAAACATTAGAACATTATTTTATTTAAATAACTAATTCAAATTTGATGCATTTATATCCAAATAGTATACACATCAACAATAAATAACATCAACAAAGTTTTATTATCTCATCAGATGAAGTCGGCTGTATGAATCAAACGGTATCATTCATATCATATCTATAGAATAGAATCGACTACACTTAATGAGTTAAGATTCTTTTATTGTTATTTGTTCTAGATACATCAACGATAAATATTTTAAAATAAAAAATAAAAAACAAATCATATATTAAAGAGTTTTATTAGGTATATTTATTTTATCTAAATGATTGATCGACTCACTCATCATCTAATTATTAGATTTTACACAGCGTTTGATTTATAACAAGTATAACAAATACTTCTTTTAATAATTATATTGATCAATGTTTTAATTTGTTGTTACCCAATCTGCAAAGTGGGGTTGCATTCCAGAGGCTGGAAGATGCCCTGAGAGGAGTGAGCATTGTGTGGAGCAGCATATTGATGCATACTTTGATTACTAGCTTCCCATGATTGCTGCCTATACTGATTCCTTGAATTGATTTCATCCAGCAATTTAACAAACTGTAACCATGAATTTCATTATCATCTTCTGTAAAAGATAGATTATTAGTGTGGACAATGGTATGAATTAAGTTACCTTCATTTATTTGAGTAAATAAGTAATTTACTTTATTTAAATAAAAAAGGGCCAAAAAATGTTTCTTTTTTTCATAATTTTGTAAGCAATTAGATCATTCCATGAAACAATTCTTTTCTAATCAAGGCCAATGGCCCATGTCACAAACATTATTTTTTGGCAGGTAAATAATTACAGTAAGCTTAGGACAAATACACTCTCATTAGACTAAATAATTAACCTTTCCAGTGACCTCATATTACACCATATGTTAATAATGCTATTGATAAATCAAATCATATTCATGCTTAGCTACTAACACCTATGCTACCAGAGAAGTCACCTATTTATGATCAACTATTTGTAATTATATGAAAGCTTTAAAACGTGATCACAAATTATGCAACATAATCAAAACGTGCTGTCATACTTTGTTACTTGTTTTCTAAGTATAATGATATTGTTAATCAAGCATACATATTAGGTTATATAAGAAGAGTAGTTAGCTATGTAGCTCAGTGCCAGGTGTAGAAAAAGAATTCACCAAAATGGAACAGTCTGGGTATGGAGGTATTGCAAAGATAAAAGAATGGAATGGCTGTAATAGGTATCTCTTTCTTTCGTTTAGAAGAAAAAAGAAAAGAAAAGAAAAGATAGGGATGCTAATGCTATTATAAATAACTGGTGAAGGAACAGTGACGGTAAGCAATTAAGCACAATCTCCTTTAAGATTTTTACACTTACTATGGAAATTGTAAGTACTCAATTCTGCTCCTCGCTGCTTCTTCGCCGGCGGCCTCCGATGCACGCCTCGTTTCAGTAACAGAGTGTGGTTAAAAACCCAAACTCTGCTGCCCAGTTTTTCTCAATAGAATACAAAAACGTGCTCGCTGCCGTCAGTTTGAGGAGCAGGGACGTTGGTGAATTGAATTGGGTTGGGTGGGAATAAGGTTTCTGTTTATTGGGTCTGGGTCCATTATGGCCCACGGTCCTAACAAAAAAAATACTACCCTCTTCCTTCTAACCTTCCTTTACCGTAAATTAATTCTCTTTTGATTATTCTTTTCAGCAAGCTTATGATTCGGAGAGAAGTACTCCATATCTAACTCCGATGACCCATCTAACTCCAATGACCTCCCTGATCGCTGTAAGTTGCCTTTCGTAATTATTTCATGTAAATTTTTCTAGAGAGAAAATACTTGTTTGTTTTACAAGCAATATTCTGAGTATAGGTTGGAGCAATATTTTTTGCGTTCATAAAATTACTTCATATAATTACTCCATTTTTTTGCAGCAATCTTCTCAATATAGGTTCCGTTTATCAAGCATTAGCTTATATATTTGGGAATGTTGGTGCATCATCAAGAGAATGGATCCAAGGATGCGACGTTTCATTCTACTGGTTTCTGCAGTAGTTATGTTGGAACCACTGCATTTTATTAGCCTTCCTGAATTTGACAAAAATAAGGTTCTCAATTTTCAGGAAGGTTTTGCTATGTCTTTTACTTCGATGGTACCAATTTCTACAGTGTTTTGGAGCTTTATTATAAATTTAATTTTAATAAAACAAATTTATCCTATGCTCCAATGTTTGGAGCTATTATTTTGGGCATTAGCCCCTTTGAATGTAATTTCTGATTTGGTACATAGAGCTGAGAAAAGTTGGGTAACAGTGAATTTGTATACCATACCAATGTTATGTTTTACGATCTTAGGAGGTGTTTTGATAGCTCTAATGTTAGGTTTTATAGTATTTTTAATCTCTTTTTTATTATGGTTAGATAACAAAAGGAAGGGATTAGCTTTTCAAAGTGTTAATTTTATCGAGGCTAGTATAAGGGTGTAAATATATGTATACAATTGTAATTTAATGTAATTTACTAATGAAGTATTTAATTAATTAATTATTTTTGTTTATTTTAATTAATTAATCATTATGCAATTGCTTGCTTAGAAACTGACTTGCCCTGATGCAGCAAATCCTTCCCAATATTTTTAGCTATCTTTTTGTTACTTTCATAATTCATACATTTAATTTGTTATTGAAGGTTGTGGTAGGCTTAGAGAAGGGGAGCTGAATCTATGCCTGCCTTTTAGTTGCTGTTTTACCCTTTTTAAACAAACTTTCAATTCTGATTCTGTTTGTACTCAGCAGCGGAAATTTATGAGACAATTTATTTTTGTCTCATGAATATCAGAAAACAGAACACAGCAAAGAAGAGAAAAGCTAACACCAGCATGTATCCTGGTTCGGTTGCCTTGTGCTATGCAACCTACATCTAGTCTCCTCCACAACAGTGGAAGAATTTTCACTATAGTTAACAGTATTACATACACCAATTTCACAGGATTGACTCAATCCTTTCACACTCAAGTTCTAACCTAACTTGACATTGGCTATGCTAATACTTAACTATTCACTCTCAGTGCTAACCCAACTAAGAAAGGGATACCTCATAGGTACAATATACAAGACATAGATATACCTAAAGAAATCTGAAAATAACTCTAGGCTTTTCTCTCAAGTGTATTACTCAGCCTTTTTCCACTCATGGCTTTTACTTGAACTTTATCACAATGCCTTTTCTCACAAGAAATTACAGAAAGATAAACATAGAAAAGTACATTACAATCTGTAAAAAATAAAGGAGATTGACTTCATCAGCAGCCTCTTTGCTATGTGCAAAACCAGATTCGCAAACCTCAGATACAATTCTTCAGTATTGGCCGAATGCTTCTTTGAAAGAAAGCATTATCCAAGTAGAGGAACTTCTTTGCAGAACACTATTCTCAAACTCTGGTTTTTTCTCCTTGCTTCTGAATGAGTAGAAAGTCTTCTTTTATCTCCTTGCATGTTGCTGGGTTCTTCTTCCAAGGTCAACACCTTGAGCCTTGAGCTTCACAACCCACAGATTCACTTTTTCCTATTAAACCTTAGAGTAGAAACTTTGCTTTTGATTTCCTCATCTTGACCGAAAGCCATAAAACAACAACCACAAAAATCTTCCAATGGTCAACTTGATCTGAGCCCTTGAAAACCAACTTTGTCCCCAAGACATGTTTGAGACCATGGATTCACAGCAGAGAGGAACAGAAATCTTCTTTTCCATATAGCTCAAAATAGAGATACAGAGAGTTGAAGATGAAGAGAAGAAAGTGTGTTGCATGTAAGTGGAAATGGGTTACCTTTAACCTAAGCTGGATTTGGTTTGATCTTGTTGATTTGACCTCAACCTTTCTTGCCTAACTTTCTCTTTCTTTCCTCTTCTTTCATAACTAGCTTAGGAACTAAGCACTTTTTCTTGCTTCTGTGATTTGACTGAGACAGAGAAGTGTACGTTACTTTTGGTTGAAGCACATGGAAAGAGTTTGAACCAAGTGAAGTACCAGGGCTTGGATCGGATCACTTCCTTTTTTGCCCGTTTTGATTTTTCCAGCCTTGTTTCCTTATGGGCTTCGTTTTTGTCATTAACCCATTAGCCTTGTTTTATTTTTCATTCCATTTGGGCTGTAATTCAAATTTTGGCCTGCAATAATTTATAAATAATTAGTAATATGCAATTAATTTAATCAACACTAATTATTTATTTTACCCAAAAATAATATTTGTCATCACTAATTAATTTAGTTAATTTCTTAACTCAACAATCTCCCTCTTGATGACAAATATATTTAAACAAAAATCAAAAGAGTTAAAAATTAGTAAAGTTGAAAAACTTCCCTTTGATTGATGTTTCTTGCTTTAGTGTTGCTCCCCCTTTCTTTTTAAAGAGTAGCTCCCCTTTGATTTATGCTTTCCTTTTCGTTCCTGTTGTACATTGTACTTAAAGAGAACATAATAAAGAGCTACACAATTATTTTGTCTAAGGGATATAGAACAAACAACATTACAGAATCAGCCCAACATATTATGAAAGCAAGTTCTAATACAGCAGCCAAACAAGGTCACAAACCAAAACAATACTAGTGGCTGCAGTAATACCAATGAACTTCATCATTCAAAGCAGTCAAAAACAACATTTCCTAACCCAATGGCTTTACTCTCCCTTTTGTCATCAAGGGCGGAAAATAGGCAAGACCAACAAAAACATGATTATAAATTCTGCAAGAAAAGGTTAGATCACAGTTCAAGGTTCTAACTAAGCTAACAAGAGTGTAGCAATATTTAGAGTTATTACAGTAATCCAAGATAAAATATTTGAAAAGTAGCAAAAAAAACAGAATTCATGAGACAAAAAGAGAGCAGTAATAGCAGTTTTCATGAGACAATTTCTAGGCATCAGAACCATTCCCCTCCGAATCAACTTCCTCTTCAACATCAGTGGCAGGGTCTTCATCCTTTTGAAGGTTATCAATGAAGGTCATGAACACAGCCACTCTATCCCTTGACTTCCTTAGGAAATTCTCATGCTTGCTAGCGAGCTTCCTTTGTTCCTTACTCATGGCAATCATATGATTGGATTGGGAGACAAACTCCTGGACGACATCCTTTACAACATTCAGCAGAGCAGATTGCTTCCCAGTAGAGATGGAAGTACCCTCAGTGGAAGGAGCAGGAGATTCTTCAGGGACAAATTCATCATCTTCATCATCTAGGACCACCCTTTCAGATCTAGTGGGTCCTTTTTGCTGTTTCACTGAACCACCCCCTTTTAGGTATGAATGTATATTTTCATATTCCTCATTTGACAGGTCAACATCAAAATGTTCAAATATGCAAGTTAAAAACATACCATAAGGTAGTGCTTTATCTTTCTCACTTCTAACAGAATCAAACATGTATCTAGCCATTGACATGGCGGAAATTGACAGATTAAGAATCATTAAATAAATGGCGTTGCAAGTACAGCTCTTAACCAACAAAAATCCACTTGTCAATTTAGAAAAGAGTTGTCACAAAATTAGAATTAGAATACTGGGAGTATGAGTCCCAGGTCGTCTCCCAACGAGTTGCATAAAGATATGTTATTTTATTAATTAGAGGTTTTCCAAAATGGTTTGAGTTGGATAAACAGGAAATTAAATCAGCGAATTTATGTAATTTAAATAAAAAAATCTTGACCGGGAGAAGATTAATCGGAAGTTCTATCCTTATTGGAATTTTCTCAAGATTAATTAATAATTAGTAGTTGTTCCACTTAGTTAACCCTCAACGAATGAAGGAAAGTCAAGTTAAAAGCCAACTTCTATTCACAAGTCCTAATCCTCTCCCTTGGGAAGGATTAGAGTTAGTGACTAACAAGCCACGAACAACGAACCAATTACAATTGAACTCTTGAGTATTCCAACTCAAGGTTCTCCTTTTAATCAACTCCCAATCAAGTTGGGGAACTACTCCATTATCATAAATATAGACTTCACAAAATAAAGAGGGGAAATAAAAAGAGACATGATAAACAATAATCAAAGAGATCAATTAAAATAAAAATAATCTTGTAGTAATGAACTCTAAAAGTAATCCAATTGTACTCTGGACAAATTAAGGATATGGAAGAGTAAGTAAAAAGTAGAGAAAGCAAACTAGAGAGATGAAGTCTTGCGGAGGTAACAACTCTTCTCGATATTCCAATCCAAAAAGCAATAAAAATAAAATCCTAAGAACTATGAATGTGTAGAGAGAAAACCTAGAGGATGAGTAAAATCAGATTTAAAAACTAAAAATTATGCGAAATGAATGTCGTTTTGTCTCTGCATGTTCGCTGGCTCTAATATGCGTTTCTGGGTCGAAAACTGGGTTAGAATGTGGCCCAGAATTCACGCCAGTGACTTCTATAAATTCTGCAGATTGCGCACGCCACGCAACCGCGTCGTCCACGCGTTCGCGTCATCCGGCATTTTTTCGTTCCACGCGTGCGCGTTGTCCACGCATTCGCGTCACTTGAGCAGCTTCCAATCCACGCGGTCGCGTCAGGCACGCGAGCGCGTCAATGTGATTTTCTTCAATTCGTGCGGTCGCGTGAGTCATGCGCCCACGTCACTTCTCGCTGGTCATCTCTTCAACTTCTTGTGTTCCTTCCATCTTTGCAAGCTTCCTCTTCATTCTCTAAGCCATTCTTGCCCTATGAAACCTGAAACACTTAACACACGGATCACGACATCAAATGGTATAAAGGAGAATAAAAAAATATTCAATTAAAAGATCTTTAGGAAGCAAGTTTTCAATCATAGAACAATTTTAGGAAGGAATTGTGAATACATGCAAATCATATGAATAAGTGGGTGAAAGACTTGATAAAACCACTCAATTAAACACAATATAAATCATAAAATAATGGTTTATCAGCCATCAAATAGGCAAAAGGGATTTCTGTTTTGGTGATTAGGGCATACAAAACCAGTGTGTCTATGTAAGAGACCCTTTGATATGAAGCACTTTGAGAAAGTAAGATGTGGTTGACAATTCGGTGCAACTGAGCACGTTCATATCCTAGGACTTTATGAGTGGGTGTGATGCCATCAATTAAGGAAACATGTTCACAAATGTGAGCTAGAGCATCATGGTAAGAGATACCAACTCCTTCATCCCACTTTACAGACGTATAAGCACACGGCCCAACATCAGTGTACTTCAAAGAATCACTGATAGTTTCATTATTAAAATAATGTCTCTGCCCTTAACATAAGAATGCACACTTCCTTCATGGTAAGTCATGTTTGCATAAAATTCTTTGACTAACAGTGGATACACAGGTTTTTTTATTTTGAAAAGGTGATTCCAGTCTAAAAATTTCAAATTTTCAACAAAAGGAAAACCTTTCGTTTTCAAAGTAGGTAAATCCGCAAGAAAAGAGGGACACATAGTACGATACTGAATAACTCTTTCATAAAAATCATGATTCATGATAGATTTGAAATGATGGGGGTTATAGTCTGAGTGAGATGTCATGAAGTACGATTTATGAGCAAAAGGATCAATGTCTGGTTCTCTAACAGATTTGAGAGAGAGACGAGGGTTACCTCTTTGTGAGCGCAAAGGAACAGACCTTGGCTTAGGTTTTGTTGTCTCAGGAACCGGTTCTTCAACAGTAGGATGCTTACCCTTGGATGAGCTAGGTTTTAAAGAGCTTGGTTTGGATGGCATTGCCTTAGGTGGTGGTGTCGGTTTGGCAGGGGTTGGATACGTTGGTGTGGTTTTGGTTCACGCCATGGGAGCAGAGCGAGAAGGAGAGGTAGGAGGAGATGGTGAAGGTGTGAAGGTTCGGTCTTGGGAGCGAGTGGAAGGCTTGGAGGGAAGCTTATACACCTTTTCACGAGGAGGCTTGTGCGCTATGGTTTTCTTCCTCATCTGGTAGTTTTTGGTTTAAGAAGAAAAAGAGTAATGAGGGTAGTGGTAAAAATCAAAGGATTTGAGAAGGAGTTATAGAGGGAAGAGAGGGAGTGTTGGTAACCGTACCCAAAAGTAGATTTCCAAAACCATGCAACTGCATCATCTTTTGAAAAGACTTGAAAAGACATGACCTCATAAAAGAAAGATTTGATTTGATTAAAGAAATTAAAATTTTGTTTTAAATTTTGAAAACATAAAAATTAAATCATACTAAAAATCTTTTTGAAAAAAAATTAAATGAAAATCCAAAAAAAATTAAGCACACAGCCCAACAAAAATTAACCAAACAAAAGTTTGTAACATTCATATTTGGGCCCAGAGATGGTTGGATTTAAGGAAACACATTTGACCACTCTAGATATGATTTTTGAGGTTGGCCCAAATCATTTTGCACTTGAAATAAGCCCAGATCATGCTGATTTAAGGGGAATGACTTTCTTCTACCCAGAATTGTCTCATACCTGTTTATGAGACAAAAAGCTCCAGCAAATACATCAGTAATTTTCAAACACAGAGTCATAACTCAAAATTCCTAGACTAGTCCTAAGCATGCAGAATCTGTCCTCAGGCAGTGGTTTAGTGAAAATGTCTGCCAATTGCTCTTCCGATTTAACAAATTGAATGCTAATATCCCCCTTTTGGACATGCTCTCTTATTGAGTGAAATTTCACTTCAATATGTTTAGTCCTAGAGTGCAAAACTGGATTTTTAGAAATATTAATGGCACTCATATTATCACACATCAAGGGAATATTTTCAGCATTTAATTTGTAATCGGCAAGCTGTGTTTTTAACCATAAAAGCTGAGAACAACATGAAAAAGCAGCTATATACTCAGCCTCAGCAGTGGATAGAGCCACTGTTGGCTGTTTCTTACTTGAACAAACATTTAAGGACTTCCCAAGGAAGCAACATAAGCCTGAAGTGCTCCTTCTATCAACTCTATCACCAGCAAAATCTGCATCACAATAGCCAACTGCAGAAAAATCATCAATCTTAGGATACCAAAGGCCAAAATTGGATGTACCATGAACATATCTAATGATACTTTTAACTGCTGAAAGATGTGACTCTTTTGGTTTGGATTGGAACCTAGAACACAATCCAACACTTTGCACAATATCGGGTTTAGAGAAAGTTAGTACATAAGAGAACCAATCATTGCTCTATACCTAGTCTCATCAACATCTTTCTCAGTTTCTCCCTTATCTAATTTTGAACTAGGATGCATGGGAGTTCCCATAGGTTTGGCATTTTCCATACCAAATTTCTTAACTAATTCCTTGGCATACTTCTCTTGATGAATGAAAATACCTTTTTCAGTTTGTTTAATTTGCAGTCCAAGGAAAAAAATTAAGTTCCCCCATCATACTCATGTCAAATTCACTTGTCATGAGTTTTCCAAAATCAGAATAGAGGGATTCATTGGCTGATCCAAAAATAATGTCATCAACATATATTTGGACTAGAATAAAAAAATCATTAGAATTCTTGATAAATAGAGTTGT
The DNA here is from genome assembly GCF_000816755.2 of Arachis ipaensis. Lineage (NCBI taxonomy): Eukaryota > Viridiplantae > Streptophyta > Magnoliopsida > Fabales > Fabaceae > Arachis > Arachis ipaensis. The sequence goes on from NC_029791.2 coordinate 102,994,211, forward strand.
GTCAGTGGTGCCTCTTTGAAAATTATTTTTCAAAAGAAAAGAGCTAAGTCTCTCATACCAAGCTCTAGGAGCTTGTCTTAAACGATAGAGAGCTTTAGATAATTTGAAAACATGATTATAATGCTCTTTATTTTCAAAACCAGGAGCCTGCTCCATATACACTTCTCTATCTATCACACCATTCAAAAATGCACATTTCACATCCATTTGATATAATTTAAAATCACAAAATGCATCATAAGCTAAGAGAAGTCTTATGGCTTCCATTCGGGCAACAGGGGCAAAAGATTCATCAAAGTTTATTCCTTCTTCTTGATCATATCCTTGTGCCGCTAGCCTTGCCTTGTTTCTTGCAATACTACCATCTTCTCCCAACTTATTCCGAAATATTCACTTGGTGCCGATCACTTTCTTTCCACTTGGCCTTGGAACCAAAGTCCACACTTGATTATTTTCAAACTCAAGAAGCTCATCCTCCATGGCTTTAACCCAGGAGGGGTCACTAAGGGCTTCCTTGATGTTTTGAGGCTCTATTTGCGAAAGAAGGGCAATGTTTGATCCTTCATTTGCCTTTCTAGTGGAAGACCGTGTTTGCACTCCATGAGAAACATCCCCAATGACAAATTTCTCAGGATAATTATTCAAGAATCTCCATTCACAAGGTCTGGTGGCTTTGGAGGCAGATTCAGATACCAAGGGATTCTGGGTGCTACTGGCTTCAGGATTTCCTTCAGATTCATGAGACGAAATGGAATTGTCTCTTGAATTTTCAGCAGTTGCAGTTTCTAGTTCAGCTTAACCAGAATTTCCTTTTTCATTATTTTGAGTGGTTTCATCTTCCTTTTGAGCTTGATTTCCTGCATCATAATCTTCCAAAATGCTTTGCACCAAATTAGTATCACAAAATGTAACATGTATGGACTCCTCAATAATCCTAGCATCTTGATGATAAACCCTATATGCTTTACTAGTTGTGGAATATCCTACAAACAAACACTCATACGCCTTTGGATCAAATTTACCCAAATTATCCTTGTTATTTAAAACAAAATATTTGCATACAAAGATGTGCAAGTAGTCTAAGTTTGGTGGGTAACCTTTCCAAAGTTCATAAGGGGTTTTCTTCAAGAATTTTCTTATGATTGTTCTATTCAAAATGTGGCAAGCCGTGTTAACCGCTTCTACCCAAAGGAATTTTGGAACATCACTCTCACAAAGCATAGCTCTTGTCATCTCTTGTATGCTTCTATTTCTTCTTTCCACAACACCATTTTGTTGTGGTGTTCTTGGACAAGAGAAGTTGTGAGATATTCCAAATTCCTCACAAAAGGATTCAAATAAATTATTTTCAAATTAAGTTCCATGATCACTTCTTATAGAAGATATTTTTAAATCCTTTTCATTTTGAATTTTCTTGCACAAAGGTTCAAAGGCCGAAAAGGCTTCATTTTTGTGTGCAAGAAATAAAACCCAACCAAACCTATTATAGTCATCCACAATTACTAAACCATAATGTTTACCACCTAGGCTTTGAGTTCTTGTTGGACCAAATAAATTAATGTGTAGCAATTCAAGTGGTCTTTTAGTAGAGATGTCTTTGATAAACCACTATTTTATGGTTTATATTATGTTTAATTGTGTGGTTTTATCATGATCCTTACCCACTCATTCATTAAAATAGCATGCATTTATATTTCCTTCCTGAAATTATTACATGATTGAAAACTGCTTCCTAGAAGACTTTTAATTATGCATTTTAATTCTCCTTTATTCCATTCGATGCCGTGATCTGTGTGTTAAGCGTTTCAGGCTTTATAGGGCATGAATGAGTTGGAGATTGGAAAGGAAGCTAACAAAAATAGAAGGAACACAAGAAATTGAGGAGATAACCCACGAGAAGTGACGCGGTCGCATAGCTCACGCGATCGCGCGAAAGAGCAGGAATTGCAGTGACGCGGCCACATGGCTCACGCGACCGCGCGAAATGAAAAAGCACAAGCGACGCGGAGGCATGGATGACGCGAACGCGTGGCAGGGAAAAACGCGAATGACGCGTCCGCATGGATGACGCGATCGCGTGACATGCAGGATCTGTATAATCTGCAGAATTCGCTGGGGGCGATTTTAGACCCTATTTTGACCCAGTTTTTGGCCCAGAACAGCAGACTAGAGCTAGAGAACATGCAGAAACCAAAGATAACATTCATTCTACACAGTTTTAGTTTTTAGATCTAGTTTTACTCCTCTTCTAGGTTTTCTCTCTACACATTCATAGTTCTTAGGATTTTAATTTTCTCTTGCTTTTGCATTGGGATATTGAGAAGAGTTATTACCTCATCAAGACTTCGTCATTCTAGTTCGTTTTCTTTACTTGGCTTTACTCTTCCATGTTCCTTGCTTTGTTTAATTTTACTATTGGAATATTTTTAGGATTATTTAATACAAGGATCACTTTTATTTTTAATTGACTATTTTGATTTTTATTTACAATGCCTTTCTTCAATTCCTTTTCATATGCTATGAATTTTACATTCACAATGAGCGAGTAGTTCCTAACTTGATGGGGAATTGATTGAAAGGAATCCTTGAGTTGGAAGGCTTGAAAGAAAAATTGTAATTGGGTTTATGGTTGGATTGTCTTCTAGTCACTAACACCAATCCCTTTTAATTAAGTGGATTGCAACTTGTGAACAGACGTAGCATTCCAACTTGTTTGACTTTCCCTTACCTAGTAAAGGATAACTAAACAGGACAACCTTTAATTGTCAATTAATCTAGAGAGTATTCCAACAATAATAGGGATTCCAACTAATCAACTCCCAGTCAAGGCTTTTATTTACATTATTCAAATTCACCAATTTAATTTCCTATTTATTCAACTCAAACCTTTTTGAAAACATCTGATTAATAAAATAGCACACTTTTCTGTAACTCGTTGGGAGACGACCTGGGAATCATACTCCCAGTATTTTAATTTCAATTTTCTGTGACACCTTTCTAAATTGATAGGCAGTTTTCTGGCGAGTTAAGAACTATACTTGCAATGTATGTAAATTAACAATTTTTAATTCGCCAATTTCTGCCCGCATCAATTTTTGGCGCCGTTGCCGGGGAGTTGCAATAGAGTGCTAAAGTTATTAATTAGAATTTATTTATTTGCATTTTATTTTATTTTGCTACTATGAGCTGCATGTTTCTTTCGTCAATTGACGCGTTCACTTGCTGATCCAAGCTTGCTAATATTCGATCCTGAAATTGAAAGGACTATTTCACGAATAAGGCGAGCTCGGCGTCGGTTAGTCCGCTCTGAGGGCGGATCTGAAACGTCACTTGAAGAAGAAACCAGCCCCCGTTTTACTGATTCGGTTGATTTACGTACAGGTAACATGGCGGCAGCCAGAAGAGTTACTATCCAGGAGGAAGGAGCCCCTGATTTTACAATGCAACCGTTTCAAGCGCATCACCCAGCGGTGGCTACAGATTTTGAAATAAAAACCGCACTGCTCAATTTGATGCCCAAGTTTCATGGCTTACCTGCTCAAGAGCCTATCAAGCACCTGAGAGATTTCCAAGCAGCCTGTTCTACTGTCAGGCGTGATGGTGCTGATGAAACTTCAATTTTGCTGAAAGCTTTCCCGTTTTCTGTTGAGGGAAAAGCAAGAGAGTGGTACTACACTTAACCCCTAGCGAATGTATCCAACTGGGATACACTCAGAAAACAATTTTTGGAAAAATTCTTTCCATCTGAAGTTATTGATAAATTGAGGAAAGACATTTCCACAATTGTTCAAAATGACAACAATACTCTCTTTGAATACTGGGAGCGCTTCAATAATCTTCTGGAAGTATGCCCCACCATAGGATTGACAAGTTAGTGTTACTCAGCTATATCACACAGGGCATGAGACCCCAAGATAAGACCACATCGGAAAGTGCTAGCAATGGGTCTATGAAGAAGTACAAGACCACTGATGAGGCATGGCAATTGATCAGCGACTTAGCTGAATCTACTAGGAACCACAGGCAGAAATAAGGCCGTTCAAAAGCCGTTGCAGAAGTATCCTCTAGCAGAGAGACTGCTGCTCTAGCTCAGAGTATCTGTGAAATGACAAACTTGCTGAAGCATATGCAATTGAATCAACAACAAGTTCAACAAGCTCAACCTTCTCCAGCACAGCAAGGTCAACAGTTAGTCCCACAGAGAGTTTGCGGAATTTGTGCTGATTATTGCCATTATACTGATGAATGCCCACAGCTCCAACAGGAAGACAACATGGTGGCATCCACCCATAACTTCTATGACCGCCCCAACCAAGGGTACAATCAAGGTGGAAATAATAACCATGGATGGCAGGATAATTCTAACCAGAATTGGAGGGACAACAATAACAGAGGAGGCAGAGATAATCAGGGAAATTAGAGGTGGAACAATAACAACAACAGGCAGCAGAACCAACCTTACAGAGCACCTCACCTGAGGCAATCCCAAGGACCACAGAACACCCAACAGCAGACCTCTCAATTTACTCATCCTTCTTCATCTCCAAATGAAGAGTTACTACAGTCCTTTGAGCGAAGACAACAGACAATGGAAAATAACATTATGAATAATATTAATGCCAGTCTGAATGGTCTGACCTCTACTTTGCAAGCTCTTGTCTCACAGATTGGATCAATGCAAAATTCCAATAACCAACCTTCAGGTTCCACTGGAATTCCCTCTCAACCATTACCCAATCCAAAGGGGGGGGGGCATTAATGCCATCACCCTCAGGTCCGGAACCACACTGCAGAAGAGGAATCAGGAGGAGCCAAACCTACCAGAGCACGCCTCAGCTGAAGAGGTAGTAGAAATAGAAGATGTTGAAGAGGAAGAGGACATACAGGACATAGCTAAAAAAGAAGAAGCCCAACCACAGGAGGAAGCACCAAAAGGTGCAGACACTACTGAAAACACCACTCCCATTCCATTTCCACAACTTGCAAGGAAGCCCAGGAAGCAGCTGGAACCCGATCCCAAAATGGTAGAAATATTCAAAAAGGTTGAGGTAACTGTTTCTCTTTTTGATGTTATTCAACAGGTACCTAAATATACAAAGTTTTTAAAAGATTTATGTATACATAAAGACAAAATTAATGAATTAGAAACTATTCCTTTAGGTAGTTCCATATCTGTTTTAATGGGAGGATTACCTGAAAAGTGTAGTGACCCAGGTCCTTGTATAGTTAGTTGTACTATTGGTGGAGTAGTAATTTATGATTGCATGTGTGATTTAGGAGCATGTGTTAGTATAATGCCTTTGTCTATATATGATATTTTGAGGCTCCCTCCCTTAAAAAGGTCGGCAGCTCATTTTTCGTTAGCAGATAAAAGCATTATTACAGTGGCTGGAGTTGCTGAAGATGTTTTGGTGAACATTAAAGGGCTTACATTTCCCACTGATTTTTATATCTTGGAGATGCCCCATAATGACTCAGATAAGCCATCATCAATCCTACTTGGAAGACCATTCCTGAAGACATCAAAATTCAAATTGGATGCTTTTTCGGAAACATACTCTTTTGAAATAGATGGCCGAATAGTGATCTTCAATCTGAATGGAGTCATAAACAACCATCCAGAAGATCATTCTATCTTCCAGTGTGATGTCATAGATGAAACTGTAGCTGAAGTTCACAAGGAAGAGTTAGAAGAGAGGCACGTTGGACAAGGACCAAGTGTGGGGACCCTATTGACTGACAATGAGGGCACTTCAGCATTTTCACAAGCTCCAGACAATCCAGAACCTGCCCATGATCAGAAGTTGGAATTAAAACCTCTCCCTCCACATCTCAAATATGCTTATCTCGAAGATGAGCAGAAGTTTCCAGTTATCATTGCAAGGGAACTCACTTCTCAACAAGAAGAGCAGTTACTTGATGCACTGAGGAGGCACAAGAAGGCAATTGGGTGGAGTTTGGCAGACATAGTAGGCATCAACCCTCAAGTATGTGAGCACAGAATATTTTTAGAAGAGGGAGCAAGACCTGTCCGTCAACCCCAAAGAAGATTGAATCCCACTATCTTGGAAGTTGTCAAAAAGGAAGTGACCAGACTATTGGAAGCATGTATCATCTATCCCATTTCAGATAGTGAATGGGTTAGCCCAGTGCAAGTGGTGCCCAAGAAGTCTGGAGTCACTACAGTGAAGAATGAGCATGGAGAGCTCATAGCAACTAGAGTTCAGAACGCTTGGAGAGTCTGCATTGATTACAGGCGTCTCAACCAAGCCACCCGTAAGGATCACTACCCACTTCCATTCATTGATCAAATGCTGGATCGCCTGTCAGGTAAATCACATTATTGCTTTTTAGATGGTTACATAGGTTATTTCCAGATTCATATAGCTTCTGAGGATCAGGAAAAGACCACTTTTACATGTCCTTTTGGGACTTATGCTTACAAGAGAATGCCCTTTGGCTTGTGCAATGCACCAGCTACTTTCCAAAGGTGCATGATGAGTCTTTTCTATGATCTTATTGAGGACTGTATGGAGGTTTTTATGGACGATTTTAGCATTTATGGTGATTCTTTTAGCCTTTTCTTAGATGGATCATCTAGAGTATTAGATAGATGTGTTAATACAAACCTTGTATTAAATTTTGAAAAATGTCACTTTATGGTAAAACAAGGGATTGTATTAGGACATGTGGTATCTAATAATGGCATTTCTGTAGACCCAGCAAAGGTGAATATTATTTCTAGTTTACCTTACCCCTCCTCTGTGAGGGAGGTCCGTTCGTTCCTTGGCCATGCAGGTTTTTACAGGAGATTTATTAAGGACTTTAGTAAGGTAGCACTTCCCTTGTCCAGATTACTGCAGAAAGATATTGAGTTCAAGTTCAGTGAGGATTGCAAACAAGCGTTTGATAAGCTGAAGGCCGCCCTGACTCAAGCCCCAATTGTAAGAGGACCAGACTGGAGCTAGCCGTTTGAAATCATGTGCGATGCTTCTAATCATGCAGTAGGAGCAGCGCTGGCTTAGCGTGAAGGTAAAGATCCTTTTGTTATAGCTTATGCGTCTAAGACTTTAGACGCTGCCCAGTCCAATTATACTACTACTGAGAAAGAGCTTCTTGCTATTGTTTTTGCTCTGGATAAATTCCGAGCTTATTTACTTGGTACCAGAGTAGTAGTATATTCAGACCATGCAGCTTTAAAGTATCTATTAGCTAAAAAGGAGTCCAAACCAAGGCTTATACGTTGGATACTGCTATTACAAGAATTTGATTTAGAAATAAAAGATATGAGTGGTAACCAGAATTTAGTGGCAGACCACTTGAGTTGCCTTGAGCACATTAAGGATGATTCTACTCCTATAGATAATAATTTTCCATTTGATAACCTGCAAAAGCAGTATCTGAGGTATTCCCTTGGTATGCACCTGTAGCTAATTATCTAGTTAGCCGCACATTTCCTCCAAACTTTTCTAAGCATCAAAGAGACAAGCTGAAAAGTGAGTCTAAATATTATATATGGGATGAACCATATTTATGGAGATGTGGCGCTGATCAGGTAATTAGACGTTGTGTGTCTCAATCAGAATTCCAGCCCATTTTAGAGGCCTGTCACTCATCTGAGAGTGGAGGGCATTTGGCCCACAACGAACAGCTAGAAAGATCTTAGACTGTGGATTCTGGTGGCCTACTCTTTTTAGAGATGCTGCTAAGTTTTGCAAATCCTGTCTCCCATGCCAAAAATTTGGTAATATATCCAGGAGGGATGAGATGCCTCAACAAATTATGCTTTTCTGTGAAATCTTTGATGTTTGGGGCATTGACTTCATGGGTCCATTTTCAAATTCTAATGGTTATTTTTATATATTGTTAGCTGTGGATTACGTTTCCACATGGGTGGAAGCAATTCCTACCCGCACTGATGATGCTAACACTGTTGTTTCCTTTGTGAGAAATCATATTATTTGTCGCTTTGGATCACCACGAGCAATCGTGAGCGATCAAGGCACCCATTTTTGTAACAGGAGACTAACAGGATTAATGAAGAGGCATAGGATAATTCATAAGGTTGCAACAGCATACTATCCTCAGACCAATGGGCAAGCCGAGGTGTCAAACAGAGAAATAAAGTGTATCTTGCAGAAGATAGTCAAACCTCATAGAAAAGACTGGAGAACCAGGCTACAAGATGCACTCTGGGCATACAGAACAGCATACAAAACACCCATTGGGATGAGTCCTTTCCGCTTAGTTTATGGAAAAACTTGTCATCTCCCTGTTGAGGTAGAGCACAAAGCCTTTTGGGCAGTCAAGGAGTGCAACATGGGAATGGAGAACGCTGGAGCTGAAAGGAAGTTGCAACTGCAAGAACTGGAAAGCCTTCGCCTAGAAGCTTATGAGAACTCAAGACTGTACAAGGAAAAGATGAAGGCTGCACATGATCAGCACATCAAGAGGAAAGAGTTCCAACCTGGGGATTTAGTCTTCCTTTACAAATCTCAACTGAGGCTCATGCCAGGCAAGTTGAGATCAAGATGGGAAGGTCCATACAGAGTAGAGAAGGCCGAACCGTACGGAGTTTATCACCTAAGTCATCCTTAAAGTTCTGAACTTATCAAAGTTAATGGACAACGCCTGAAGCTATACCATGGCGAGAAGATGCAGAAAAATAAGGAGCTTGGGATCTTCCTCTTGGAAGATCCCCACATAGCAGAAGATTGAGCTAGTGGAGCGTTCAACTTATGGACGTTAAAGCAAAGTGCTAGGTGGGAGACAACCCACCATGGTATGATCGTTCTTTTCTTTATTTTTAGTTTTTTCATATTCAATAACTCTTCTCTTTATCAGTACTTTCGTGCATCTGCATTTGCATATTCTTAATTAATAATAATAAAAAAAAACGCCACGCGACGCGTCCGCGTCGCAAGGAGAGGGGAGAAAAATAAAAACGAACAGAGAGTCACGCTGGAGCATGGCTGGAGGCATGCCAGTGGCACAATTCGACCCATGCGGCCACGTTGCCGACGCGTCCGCGTCGTTTGGGCATAATGGCCTCCCACGCGACCGCCGCGTGCCCTGATTTTCGACGTAAAAAGGGTGCACAACGAATTATTGTGCGAGAGTGGTGCTGGATTGGTGCTGAACGCACAATTCTACCCATGCGGACGCATGGCCCACGCGTCCGCGTCGTTCCCTTCTGAAGCCCACTCACGCGATCGCATGCCCCACGCGATCGTGTCACCCCAAAATTTGGCAAATATATCAATTCGAACAGAGAGTTGTGCAGGCGCGAGGCTGCACTTGCACCAAAAGCACAACATGGGTCACGCGACCGCGTCACCTGACCTAAAGCGCAATCGCGCGAACGCGTGCCCCACACGGCCCCACACGGCCGCGTCGCTTGCGCCGCACAGCTCCAACTTAATTGCCAAAATATCTTTTCTTTTTCCTCTCCAAATCCTAATTTTTCTTTTCCCTTCTTATTTCTTCCTTCTCCCTTCTTCTTTCTATCTCACCTTTCACTCCCTCTCTCTCACCTCCATTAACAAGGTTTTATTTTCTTCTTCCCTCTTTCCTTTTTCTACCATTCTTCTTATTTTATATGTTATTTTCTTTTTTTTTCTTTTTCTTTTCATTATTCATATTTTCTTTCTTCTTCTTTCCTTTTTACATGGTGTTAGAATTTTATTTGAGTCATTATTCTTCATTATATGCTTGTGGATTGTTGCAAATTGTTTGGAAATTATATATTATTTTCTTTAAAGGGTTGCTTGCATGTTCACTTTAATACTTTCTATACCTTATCTACCATGCATACTATGTGTTTGTGAAAAAGCCCATATGGTATTATGCACTTCTTTATGTTATCCTACTATTCAATGCTGCTTTTCATAAACTCCCTTTACTATCGTATTAATTGAAATTAATTGTCAATACAAACGTGATGGTTTGTTACGAGTGATGCTTGATCTATGCTGCTCATGCCCTTTGCCGGCATGTCAATAAACACCTTGCATTCACTTGTCATCATATGCACTAACTATTTTCCATTCATGATTTTTCACATGTACTCATGAGCGTGTGTTAACGACATTTACCTTTTAATGTGCATTTATAACCATCCTTCTCCGTTCTCTTCATTGCTCTATCTCTTTGAATTTAATTTACTTTCTCTCCCCTTTTTCAGGATGGCCACCAAGAAAGAAAAAGAGAAAGCTACTCCCAAACCCCCAGCAAGAAGAGGAACAAAAAGAGCACTAGTGGCAGAGCCTTCTTCAACTACAGTCAAGCCCTCAACAAAAAGAGTTAAGAGGATCATAAAGGTTGATGAAAAGGAGAAAGCCTTTCAAGCAAAGGACACTACGCGATTTCCAAATCGCTACTGTGAGCAGATGTTCCCTATTCTGGCTGAAAGGAGCTATAACAACGAACACCTTCTTATCCTCCCATCCAATATTGTTACTTTTGTTGAGCCGCAAATTGAACGAAGACAATGGGGTCTCCTACAGAGATAGCCAAGGCAGGTCAATCTTTCTTGGGTAGTCGAATTCTACTCTAACTTCTACCTGCCTACCCTATAGTCTGTCTTTGTCCGTTAGAAGCAAGTCCCCATTACAGAAGAGGCCATTCAAAAAGCTTTAGGTCTCCCCCCTATTCCAGAAGGATTGGATGCCTTTCAAGAAGCCGCACTCAAGCGCCAGATGTACCAATTTGATTGGGAAGCTATTCTCAGAGTTATCGCACTACCTGGCAGCCGTTGGATCTACGGATACCCTCGTACCCGCCCTAAAGGAATATCGGCTTCAGCACTTACCTTGGAGGCTCGCGTATGGGCACAGATCATGTCCCATTACGTCTTTCCGAGCACTCACGAGTCCTCCTTCACTGTGGACATGGCCGTTCTACTATGGTGCATCCTTACAGACTAGCCTCTGAATCTACCAACACATATCCGGAATGCCATGGGACACGTACAAATCGCGGGCAACTTACCTTTTCCCACTTTGATCTCAGATCTTGTCTCAGCAGCCGGAGTCTCCTACAGAGCTGGGGACACCAAAGCCATGCTTCCACGGGATGATCAGTATGTCCCTAATGGGAAATACCTCAGACCTCCAGCAGCCACTACAAGCCTTCCTACTATACCGGTTGAAGATATCCCTTCTTCAACACCACAAGCACCTACAACAGACGCACTGCTCCAGCAGATAATCGAAAGGTTGGATCGGCAAGAACAGAAAGCGAAGTTAAGAGAGCGCCGTAACGAGCGCCGATTCAAACACCTCAAGGAGCTACTCAAGGGACACTTCAAGGACTCAGACACCCCGGACTCCACTTTCTTTACCAGCACAGAGAGCCATGATGGTCCCGACTGTGGAGATACTGCCACCAGCCCACTCCTGTTCCTGACAGATGGCACCCAGGACGGTGCAAAGCCTTAAGTGTGGGGAGGTCGGTCAGTACCTGACTTCCGGAGGTAATTCCTCTTCCCTAGCACCAATAAATTAGGATATTTTAGTTAGATTTTCTTTCTTTTATATAATAGGATAAATTGCATAATAATAGGTTAGTTGCATACATGTTCTACTTGATTGAAAAGACAATAAGTTTCTTCTAAGACTCTATCTTTGGAACAAAATTTCACTAATTTTTAAAAACTTTTATGATAAATCTGCTTGAAGTTGTAATTGGAACATGATTTTTGAGCTAAAGAACACAACCTGTGAAGATTTGAGCCTTTATGCATCGTTACATTATTTAACCATAAACATTTTATTCTTGTGTGTTTACTTCTCTATGATTGTAATCTATATTTTGCTTCATCCTATATGTCCAATATTTATTATATTTGTATGATTGCATATGATTGAGGCCATTATTTGTTTAAACTCACTTATCCAAATTAAGCCTACCCTTTTCAATTACCTTTGTTAACCACTTTGAGCCTTTAAATCCCGTTTGTTCTATATTGTACCACATTACTAGCCTTAAGCAGAAAAACAATTGTATATCCCAAATTGAATCTTTGGTTAGCTTAAGATAGAATTGTGTGTACTAGTTAAGTATGGGAAATTGTGGGAACAAAAGTTATTAAGGGAATGTGCCATGATAATACAATGGGAATTTGGATACCAACTCATGTGAAACTATAAGAATTAAAAATCTATGTGCATTGATAAGTTATGTTTATTGTTATGTCTATATATATAAAAAAAAAACTCAATAAATAAATAAGGGGACAAAATTACCCCAATGTTGAATTAAGAATTCAAAGATCAATGCACATATGATAAAATTAAAATAAAAAGTTGATACATGAGTATGGAATGTAAAAGGGAATTCTGGGTAGCTACGTATGAATTCTAAAGTTACACTAAATATATATAGGTTGGGTTAAAGCTTGGGTTAATTAAAGATTTAATTTATAAACTCACTTAACAATATATGTATCCCTACCCCTACCTTGGCCCCATTACAACCTTGAAAAGACCTCATGATGTTTGCATTGATATACTAATTATTGTTGATTGGTTAGGAGAAGAACAAAAGTTAGAGAGCATGATTAGAGAAGGATAGAGTGATTACCCTATACACTAGAGAGATTAGAGCGTACATACATCATCAGTGAGGGTTCAATGCCTGAATTTCTATGTTCCCTGCTTTCATGAGCTATCTTCTTGCACTTTTATCTGTCTTACTGTATAATGATAGAATTAGTGGAATTTGATTTGTAATTATTTTGAAGAGCTTATTTACTTTTGATCAAGTGGGCAAGAATCATATAGTTGCATTCATATATATAGGATTGCATTGCATTGCATGAGTTTCTACAAGTTCATACTTATTTATTTTATCTCCTTCAATTAAGCATGAGGACATGCTAATGTTTAAGTGTGGGGAGGTTGATAAACCACTATTTTATGGTTTATATTGTGTTTAATTGTGTGGTTTTATCATGATCCTTACCCACTTATTCATTAAAATATCATGCATTTATATTTCCTTCCTGAAATTATTACATGATTGAAAACTGCTTCCTAGAAGACTTTTAATTATGCATTTTAATTCTCCTTTATTCCATTCGATGCCGTGATCTGTGTGTTAAGCGTTTCAGGCTTTATAGGGCATGAATGAGTTGGAGATTAGAAAGGAAGCTAACAAAAATGGAAGGAACACAAGAAATTGAGGAGATAACCAGCGAGAAGTGACGCGGTCGCATGGCTCACGCGACCGCGCGAAAGAGGAGGAATCGCAGTGACGCAGCCGTATGGCTCACGCGACCGCGCGGAATAAAAAAGCACAAGCGACGCGAAGGCGTGGACGACGCGAACGTGTGGCAGGAAAAAACACGAATGACGCGTCCGCATGGATGACGCGATCGCGTGACATGCACGATCTGCATAATCTGTAGAATTCGCTGGGGGCGATTTTGGACCCTATTTTGACCCAGTTTTTGGCCCAGAACAGCAAACTAGAGCCAAAGAACATGCAGAAACCAAAGACAACATTCATTCTACACAGTTTTAGTTTTTAGATCTAGTTTTACTCCTCTTCTAGGTTTTTTCTCTACACATTCATAGTTCTTATGATTTTAATTTTCTCTTGCTTTTGTATTGGGATATTGAGAAGAGTTATTACCTGATCAAGACTTCGTCATTCTAGTTCGTTTTCTTTACTTGGCTTTACTCTTCCATGTTCCTTGCTTTGTTTAATTTTACTATTGGAATATTTTTAGGATTATTTAATACAAGGATCACTTTTATTTTTAATTGACTATTTTGATTTTTATTTACAATGCCTTTCTTCAATTCCTTTTCATATGCTATGAATTTTACATTCACAATGAGCGAGTAGTTCTCTAACTTGATGGGGAATTGATTGAAAGGAACCCTTGAGTTGGAAGACTTGAAAGAAAAATTGTAATTGGGTTTATGGTTGGATTGTCTTCTAGTCACTAACACCAATCCCTTTTAATTAAGTGGATTGCAACTTGTGAACAGACGTAGCATTCCAACTTGTTTGACTTTCCCTTACCTAGTAAAGGATAACTAAACAGGACAACCTTTAATTGTCAATTAATCTAGAGAGTATTCCAACAATAATAGGGATTCCAACTAATCAACTCACAGTCAAGGTTTTTATTTACATTATTCAAATTCACCAATTTAATTTCCTATTTATTCAACTCAAACCTTTTTGAAAACATCTGATTAATAAAATAGCACACTTTTCTGCAACTCGTTGGGAGACGACCTGGGATTCATACTCCCAGTATTTTAATTTCAATTTTCTGTGACACCTTTCTAAATTGATAGGCAGTTTTCTGGCGAGTTAAGAACTATACTTGCAACGTATATAAATTAACAATTTTTAACTCGCCAATTTCTGCCCGCATCAGTCTTCCTTTGGTCTAAAAGAACTTTTTGTTTGTTTTCCCATTTGGCAAGCATCACAAGTGATGTCTTTGTCAAACTTTATCAAAGGAAGGCCTCTTACTAATTCTTTCTTTACAAGTTTGTTTATTTGAAACATACTTGCATGGCCCAATCTCTTGTGCCATAACCACTTTTCAGATTCTTTAGAGTGAAGACAAGCTACATTTTGATCTTTTAATTCATCAAGAGTAAGTCCATACATATTATTAAAACGCTTGGCAACAAACATCACTTCATTTATCTTTTCATTAACAACACAGCATTCAAGTCTTTTGAAAATCACTAAATATCCTAAATCACACAACTGAATTATACTCAAAATATTTTGCTTCAAACCACATACCAAAAGTACATCATCAATGAAAGTAGATTGCTCATTACCTACTTTTCCAACAGCAATGATTTTACCTTTACCATTATCTCCAAAGGTCACAAAACCTCCATCATACTTATTTAGTTTGATGAAGTATGTTGACCTTCCAGTCATGTGCCTTGAACATCCACTATCCATGTACCACATGTCCTTTTTGTTCTTGGATGCTAGGAAAATCTGCATGAAGAGTTTCAAGTAGCCTTAGGTATCCAAATTAATTTGGATCCTTTGAAGTTAATCCATCTTGGTTGCCCAAGTGCATTGAAATCACAAACAACATTATAAACTTTGTTTCCTACAACTCTCTTTTCAATGAAGCATTGTGCATATGAGTGACCAAATTTCTTGCAATTAACACAATGATTTTCTGATGTGTGTCGCTGAAATTTAGATGAGTTATATTGCTTGAAATGATTAAATGGTTGAAATCTTCTGGTTTTTGGAGGAGATGCATTTCTTTTGACAAACTGATTTTTGTTAAAATTATTCCTCTTTGCAAAAGAATTTTCACCAGAATTTCCTTGAACATTTGGAATTTTCGAATATGAGGTTTTCTTGTAAAATGGTGGTTTCTTGAAAGCA
Source organism: Arachis ipaensis (assembly GCF_000816755.2). Taxonomy (NCBI): domain Eukaryota; kingdom Viridiplantae; phylum Streptophyta; class Magnoliopsida; order Fabales; family Fabaceae; genus Arachis; species Arachis ipaensis. The sequence continues at coordinate 103,009,598 of NC_029791.2, forward strand.
GCCTCATTTTTCGAAATGTACCCCAAACCTGGCCTATTTGAACTAGGTTCGGTTCTTTGTGAAGGTTCAGTTTCACTTGTGTTTACTTCATCAAATTTTTTTTCAAATGTTGGAACATATCCAATACCAGATTTGATTGGTATGGATTTTGTATTTGATGAAGAAGCTACAAAATTTATAGAGGAAACATTGGAAACTGCATCTTCCTTGGCTATGTAACCTAAACCAGATTTTTCAAACAATGGTCTTTGACTTGCAAGTAATTTGTCCAAGTTACTAGAACCTTGAGCAAATTTTGCTAAGTCACCATTCAGCCTTTTAATCATATCATTTAATCTTTCATTTTCAGCAATTAACTCATGAGAAGGATCCACAATGTGCTTTCCTTTTAATTTTTCAAGTTCAGATTTTAGAAATCTGTTTTCTTCAATGATGTCCAAAGCACATTCAGTTTCCTTCACTTTTTCTTTTAAAAATTCATTTTTAGCTCTTAACACATCTCTTTCAGATCTGCATTCATTGTACTTGTCAAGCAGTTTTGAGGTGTTTAAAGTGAGATCATCAATAATAGCATGTAAGTCTTCAATGGTCAAATCATAATAATTTACCTCATCAAGATTGTTGTTTCCAGCCATGAAGCAGTCTTTATCATCTCCTTCAAATTTTGTTTCTTCATTTGAGTCGTTCTCAAGATCCTCCCAAGCTGCCATGAGCACTCTCTTCCTTTCCTTCTTTCCTTTGTCCTCCTTTTTGAGCTTTGGACAATTTAGCTTGAAGTGTCCAGCCTCCTTGCAATGATGACGTGCCACCTTGCTCAAGTCGATCTTGTGTTCTTGGTGCACAAAATTGTAAATCACACTTTTTACAACTCGTACCACTAACCAGCAAGTGCACTAGGTCGTCCAAGTAATACCTTACGTGAGTAAGGGTCGAATCCCACGGAGATTGTCAGCTTGAAGCAAGCTATGGTTATCTTGTAACTCTTAGTCAGGATATCAATTATGATTATCAGTTTGAATTGTAAAAAATAAAAGAGCATGAAATAAATACTTGTTATGCAGTGATGGAGAATATGTTGGAGTTTTGGAGATGCTTTGTCTTCTGAATCTCTGCTTTCCTACTGTCATCTTCTTCACGCACGCAAGGCTCCTTCCATGGCAAGCTGTATGTTGGTGGATCACCGTTGTCAATGGCTACCATCCGTCCTCTCAGTGAAAAAGGTCTATATACATGGCTAATCATCTGTCGGTTCTCACTTGTGATGGAATAGGATCCATTGATCCTTTTGCATCTGTCACTACGCCCAGCACTCACGAGTTTGAAGCTCGTTATAGTCATCCCTTCCCGGATCCTACTCAGAATACCACATAAAAGGTTTAAACTTTCCAGATCTCAAGAATGCTGCCAATGGATTCTAGCTTATACCACGAAGACTCTGGTCTCACGGATCTGAAAGTTCTGTTGTCAGGAGAGGCGATCAGACTCATGAGCCAGGAATCCAAGAGATACTCATTTAATCTAAGGTAGAACAGAGGTGGTTGTCAGGCATACGTTCATAGGTTGATAATGGTGATGAGTGTCACGGATCATCACATTCATCATATTGAAGTGCGAATGAATATCTTAGATAGAAACAAGCGTGTTTGAATAGAAAACAGAAATAATTGCATTAATTCATCGAGACACAACAGAGCTCCTCACCCCCAACAATGGAGTTTAGAGACTCATACTGTCAAAGATACAAAGTTTAGATCTAAAAATGTCGTGATATCCAAAATAAATCTCTAAAAGTTTTTTAAATACTAAACTAGTAACCTAGGTTTACAGAAAATGAGTAAACTACGATAGATAGTGTAAAAATCCACTTCTGGGGCCCACTTGGTGTGTGCTGAGGCTGAGACTTGAGCTTTACACGTGCCTAGGCTGCTTCTGGAGTTAAACGCCAGGTTGTAACCTGTTTTGGGCGTTTAACTCCAACTTGTAACCTGTTTCTGGCGTTTAACGCCAGAATGGAACATGGAACTGGCGTTAAACGCCAGTTTACGTCATTTATCTTTGAGCAAAGTATGAACTATTATATATTACTGGAAAGCCCTGGATGTCTACTTTCCAACGCAATTAAGAGCGCACCAGTTGGACTTCTGTAACTCTAAAAAATCCATTTCGAGTGTAAGGAGGTCAGAATCCAACAGCATCAGCAGTCTTTTTTTCAGCCTGAATCAGATTTTTGCTCAGATCCCTCAATTTCAGGAAGAGAATACCTGAAATCATAGAAAAACACACAAACTCATAGTAAAGTCCAGAAATGTGACTTTTGCATAAAAATTAATAAAAATATAGTAAAAACTAACTAAATCATACTAAAGACTACCTAAAAATAATGCCAAAAGCGTTTAAATTATCCGCTCATCACAACACCAAACTTAAATTGTTGCTTGTCCCCAAGCAACTAAAATTCAAATAGGATAAAAAAGAAGAGAATATACTATAAATTTCAAAATATCAATGAAACTTAGCTCCAATCAGATGAGCGGGACTAGTAGCTTTTTGCCTCTGAATAGTTTTGGCATCTCACTTTATCCTTTGAAGTTCAGAATGATTGACATCTATAAGAACTCAGAATTTAGATAGTGTTATTGATTCTCCTAGTTCAGTATGTTGATTCTTGAATACAGCTGCTTTATGAGTCTTGGCCGTGGCCCTAAGCACTTTGTTTTCCAGTATTACCACCGGATACATAAATGCCACAGACACATAACTGGGTGAACCTTTTCAGATTGTGACTCAGCTTTGCTAAAGTCCCCAATTAGAGGTGTCCAGGGTTCTTAAGCACACTCTTTTTTTTTTGCTTTGGACCTTGACTTTAACCGCTCAGTCTCAAGCTTTTCACTTGACACCTTCACGCCACAAGCATATGGTTAGGGACAGCTTGGTTTAGCCGCTTAGGCCAGGATTTGATTCTTTTGGGCCCTCCTATCCACTGATGCTCAAAGCTTTAGATCCTTTTTACCCTTGCCTTTTGATTTTTAGGGCTATTGGCTTTTTCTGCTTGCTTTCTTTTTCTTTTATTTTCGCCATATTTTTTTTTTTTTTGCAAGCTTTTCTCTATTCACTGCTTTTTCTTGCTTTAAGAATCATTTTTATAATTTTTCAGATTATCAACAACATTTCTCCTTTTCATCATTCTTTCAAGAGCCAACAATTTTAACATTCATAAACAACAAATTCAAAAGACATATGCACTGTTCAAGCATTCATTCAGAAAACAAAAAGCATTATCACCACATCAGAATAATTAAACTAATTTCAAGGATGAATTCGAAATCATGTACTTCTTGTTCTTTTATGATTAAAAGCATTTTTCATTTAAGAAAGGTGATGGATTCATAGGACATTCATAACTTTAAGGCATAGACTCTAATCTTTATTTATTATTTAATAGAAATAATATAAATTAGGCATAAAAGCAGACACTTAGTAATAAAAGAAAGGAAATTAAAGACATACAGACAAATGACTCTAATTCTAATACTCATGTACTCTTAAAATGGATAAAAGGTTATCACAAAGTTAGGACTCAACAACCTTTATTTTGGGAGGTAGATGCCTCTTTAGTCTTTGGGGTGCTTGGCCCTTCAAGAGATAGCTTCTGGTGCTTCAGTTCCTTCAGTTCACGCCCTTGCTCTTCTTGTTCCCTAAGTAGTTTGTAGAGCATGCTGTTTTGATTTTGTTGTTCTTCCTTCAGTTGATCCATAGCTTCTTGCAACTTGGTGATAGATGCTTCTAGGCGCCCCAGTATTCAAATTGAGGAATTTCCGGGAGGAACTCCTGTGCTCTCCTCTTGATGGGGTCGTCCTACACTTGTCCTTCCATTGACTTTTTGGTGATTGGTTGCTCAACTGAGATATACTCATCTACTCCCATTTTTACCCCAGCATCTTTACATAGCAGAGAGATTAAGCTTGGATAAGCCAATTTGGCATCTTTGGAGTTCTTCTTTGCAATTGTGTAAAGCTCACAAGAAATCAGCTGATGAACTTCCACTTCTTTTTCCAACATAATGCAATGAATCATCACTGCTCTTTTGATGGTGACTTCAGAGCAGTTGCTATTGGGCAGTATAGAATGCCCAATGAAGTCCAGCCAGCCTCTGGAGACTGGTTTGAGATCTCCTCTCTAGAGTTGGTTTGGGACACCCTTTGTGTTGGTTGTCCATTTGGCTCCAGGGAGGCATATGTCCTCTAGAATTTTGTCCAAGATCTTATTTGGTCTCATCATTCTCCTATTAAAGGAGTTCGGGTCATCTTGCAGTTGAGGCAGCTTGAAGATCTCTCTTATTTTGTCAGGGTGGAGGTGAACAATCTTCCCTCTGACCAGAGTTCGATAGTCATAGAATACGGTTCCAGCTATTTTCTGCCTGTCTGTCTGCCACAGATTAGAGTAGAATTCCTGAACCATATTTCTTCCCACCTTTGTCTCAGGATTAGCTAGGATTTCCCAGCTCCTGTTTCAAATTTGCTCTTGGATCTCCAAATATTCATCTTCTTTCAGATCGAATTTAACTTCCGGGATCACTGACCTTAGACCCATTATTTTGTAGTAATGGTCTGAATGTTCTTTGGTTAAGAACTTCCCTTGATTCTAAAGTGGTTTTGGAATATTCTCTTTCTTGCCTCTTGAGGTGGTTTGTTTTCCCTTAGGAGCCATGATCTTGGTGGGTATTGGCTTAGTAATCACAGATAAACACACCAAACCTAGAGGTTTGCTTGTCCTCAAGCAAAAGAAAGGAAAGGAGAGGGATATAGGGAGAGACAAGTTCGAATTGTCGAGGAGAGGAAGAAGGCCGAACGAGGATTTAAAGGGAAGGGGTGGGTTTTCGAAAATTTTTGAAAAAGATATGATAGAAAATGTGATTTGTAAAAGATAAGTATGATAGGAAAAAGATGTAATTTAAAATTGAAAAGATATGAAAGATATTTGAAAAAGATAGATTTGTTTTTAAAAAATATTGTGAGGATTTGAAAAAGATATTAATGAGTTGAAAAGATTTGAAAAAGATAGATTTGTTTTGAAAAAGATTTGAAAAGAGGTTGAAGAAGAATTGAGAAAGATTTAATTTTAGGATTAAGATATGTTTAATATTTTCGAAAAAGAGTTTGAGAAATGAAAGTATGGGAACATGTTTATGCAAGAAAGTATGGATGGAAATATGAAAATTTGAAAAAAATCAAGTTGGGAACAAAAACTTCCTCCCCTCCACAATCCTGGCGTTAAACGCCCAACTGCTGCTTGTTTTGGGCGTTTAACGCCCAGCTGTTGCTTCTGGCTGGCATTAAACGCCAGAAATCTTTTGTCACTGAGCGTTTTTCTGAACGCACATGATGCTGCAAGTTTGGCGTTTAACGCCCAGAAAGGTATCATTACTGGTGTTAAACGCACAGTAAAAGCTTCTTTTGGGCGTTTAACGCCCAATTGTACCTCTTACTGGCGTTTTCTTGCTAGTGAGCTCCTTTTCCCTGTTTTGTACTCTGAATCCTTCTGTAACTCTGTGAACTTATGCAATTGATACTTTACCTTGAAGATTATTTATATTAAACTCGTATAATTATTATTTGAATAACAAATAAGCTTTACAAATGGTTGGGTTGCCTCCCAGCAAGCGCTTCATTATTGTCTTTAGCTGGACCTTGCTGAGCTTTTAATCTAGCCTCAGCTTTGAGCATTCTTGCTCAACATTGCCTTCAAGATAATGCTTGATTCTCCACATATCCATATGGTGACACACTTGTAATCACATACGGTCCCTTCCACCGGGATTTCAGTTTCCCGGGGAATAATCTGAGTCTAGAGTTGAACAGCAAAACCTTTTGTCCTGGTTCAAAGACTCTGGGTGACAGTTTCTTATCATGCCACCTTTTTGCTTTCTCTTTGTAAATCTTAGCATTTTTGAAAGCATTGAGTCTGAATTCCTCTAGCTCATTCAGCTGGAGCAATCTTTTCTCTCCAGCTAACTTGGCATCAAAGTTTAGGAATCTGGTTGCCCAGTAGGCCTTATGTTCCAATTCCACGGACAAATGACAGGCCTTACCATACACAAACTGGTATGGCGAGGTCCCTATAGGAGTCTTGAATGCTGTTCTGTATGCCCACAGAGCCTCATCCAAGCTTCTTGCCCAATCCCTTCTACGGGTAATTACAGTCCATTCCAGGATTCTTTTTAGTTATCTATTAGAGACTTTAGCCTGCCCATTTGTCTGTGGGTGATATGGAGTTGCTACTTTGTGGCTAATTCCATATCGGACCATAGCAGAGTAGAGCTGTTTATTGCAGAAGTGAGTGCCCCCATCACTGATTAGTGCTCTAGGGACACCAAACCTGCTGAAGATATATTTCTAGACGAACTTCAGCACTGTCTTAGTATCATTAGTGGGTGTTGCAATTGCCTCTACCCATTTAGATACATAGTCTACTGCCATCAGAATATATGTGTTTGAGTATGATGGTGGGAAAGGCCCCATGAAGTCAATACCCCATACATCAAACAACTCAATCTCCAAGATTTCTTGTTGAGACATGGCGTAACCATAAGGCAGATTACCAGCTCTCTGGCAACTGTCACAGTTATGTACAAACTCTCGGGAATCTCTATAGAGGGTAGGCCAGTAGAAGCCACATTCGAGGACCTTGGTGGCTGTTCGCTCACCTCCGAAATGGCCTCCATATTGTGACCCATGGCAATGCCATAAGATCTTATGTGTTTCTTCCCTAGGCACACACCTACGGATTATTTCGTCTGCATATCTCTTAAAGAGATAGGGTTCATCCCACAAGTAGTACTTTGCATCAGTAATTAATTTTTTCTTTTGTTGCCTGCTGTACTCCTTGGGTATAAATCTTGCAGCTTTATAGTTTGCAATGTCTGCAAAACATGTTGTTTCCTGAATGGCAAACAATTGCTCATCCGGAAAGGTTTCAGAGATCTCAATAGAGGGAAAGGACGCCCCTTCTACTGGTTCTATTCGGGACAGATGATCAGCCACTTGGTTTTCTGTCCCTTTTCTGTCTCTTATTTCTATATCAAACTCTTGCAGAAGCAACACCTATCTTATGAGCCTGGGTTTTGAATCTTGCTTTGTAAGTAGATATTTAAGAGCAGCATGGTCAGTGTACACAATCACTTTTGATCCTACTAAGTATGATCTAAACTTGTCAATGGCATAAACCACTGCAAGCAATTCTTTTTCTGTGGTTGTGTAATTTTTCTGGGCATCATTTAAAACACGGCTAGCATAATAAATGACATGCAGAAGCTTGTCATGCCTCTGTCCCAATACTACACCAATGGCATGGTTACTGGCATCACACATTAGTTCGAATGGTAATGTCCAGTCTGGTGCAGAAATAACTGGTGCTGTGACCAGCTTAGCTTTCAGAGTTTCAAACGCCTACAGACACTCTTTGTCAAACACAAATGGCGTGTCAGCAGCTAGAAGGTTGCTCAGAGGTTTTGCAATTTTTGAAAAATACTTTATAAACCTCCTATAGAATACTGCATGCCCCAGAAAGCTTCTAATTGCCTTAACATTGGCAGGTGGTGGTAGTTTTTTAATCACTTCCACTTTAGCTTGATCCACTTCTATTCCCTTGTTTGAAATTTTATGCCCAAGGACAATTCCTTCAGTCACCATAAAGTGACATTTTTCCCAGTTTAAAACCATGTTGGTCTCTTGGCATCTTTTCAGAACAAGTGCTAAATGGTCAAGGCATCCATGAAGACTTCCAAGAATTTCTCTACCATATCAGAGAAGATAGAGAGCATGCAGCTCTGAAAGGTTGCAGGTGCATTACACAGACCAAAAGGCATCCTTCTGTAGGCAAACACTCCAAAAGGACATGTGAATGCTGTTTTCTCTTGGTCCGGAGGATCTACTGCAATTTGGTTGTAGCCTGAATAGCCATCCAAAAAGCAGTAATATTCATGACCTGCTAGTCTCTCTACCATCTGGTCTATGAATGGTAAAGGAAAGTGATCCTTCCTGGTGGCTGTATTGAGCCTTCTGTAGTCAATACACATACGCCACCCTGTAACTGTTCTTGTAGGAACCAGTTCATTTTTTTCATTATGAACCACTGTCATGCCTCCCTTCTTGGGAGCAACTTGGACAGGGCTCACCCAGGGGCTATCAGAAATAGGATAAATAATCCCAGCCTCCAGTAACTTGGTGACCTCTTTCTGCACCACTTCCTTCATGGCTGGATTTAGCCGCCTCTGTGGTTGGACCACTTGCTGGGCTGATGCCCTTAAGATCACTCATGGACCACCCAAGAGCTGTCTTGTGTGTCTTTAGCATTTGAAGTAGTGCTTCCTCTTCCTGTGGATTTAAAGCAGAGCTTATGATCACCGAAAAAGTGTCACCTTCTCCCTGAAATGCATATTTCAGGGATGGTGGTAGTGGTTTGAGCTCGGGTTTAGGAGGTTTTTCCTCTTCCTGAGGAATTTTCAGGGGCTCTTTTATTTCCTCTGAATCCTCCAGATCAGGCTGGACATCTTTAAAGATGTTTTCTAGCTCTGATTTGAGACTCTCAGCCATGTTGATCTCCTCTACCAAAGAGTCAATAAGATCAACTTTCATGTAGTCTTTTGGTGTGTCTAGATGCTGCATGGCTTTGACAGCATTTAACTTAAACTCATCCTCATTGACTCTCAGGGTTACTTCCCCCTTTTCGACATCAATGAGAATTCGTCCAGTTGCTAGGAAAGGTCTTCCTAGAATGAGAGTAGCACTCTTATGCCTCTCCATTTCCAGCACTACAAAGTCAGTGGAAAAGGCAAATGGCCCAACCCTGATAATCATGTCTTTAATCACGCCTGATGGGTATTTAATGGAGCCATCAGCAAGTTGGAGACATATCCGGGTTGGTTTGACTTCTTCAGTTAAACCAAGCTTTCTGATAGTGGATGCAGGTATTAGGTTGATGCTTGCCCCAAGATCATATAAAGCTGTCTTGGTGCAATTACCCTCTAATATGCATGGTATCATAAAGCTCTCGGGATCTTTAAGCTTTTCTGGGAAGCTTTTCAGAATGACTACACTGCATTCGTCAGTGAGGAGAACTCTTTCAGTTTCTCTCCAATCCTTCTTATGACTCAAGATGTCTTTCATGAACTTGGCATAAGAGGGTATTTGCTCAAGTGCCTCTGCAAACAGAATCTTTATTTCAAGATTCCTGAGATAGTCTGCAAAGCGGGCAAATTGCTTATCCTGCTCCTCTTGGCGGAGTTTTTGAGGATAAGGCATCTTGGCTTTGTATTCCTCAACCTTAGTTGCTGCAGGTTTATTTCCTACAGAGGTGGTTGGAGAAGCCTTTTTAGAGGGGTTGCTATCAGCACTTGTGTGTGTCTGATCCCTCACTGGCGTTTGAATGCCAAGGTTAGAAGCTGGATTGGCGTTGGATGCCAACTTCTTACCTGTTTCTGGCGTTTGAACGCCAGAACTGAGCTTCCATTGGGCGTTTGACGCCAGCTCCTTGCCTGTTTCTGGCGTTTGAACGCCAGAACTGAGCTTCCATTGGGCGTTTGACGCCAGCTCCTTGCCTGTTTCTGGCGTTTGAACGCCAGAACTGCGCATGAGTTGGGCATTTAACGCCAGCTTTGCATCCTTTTCTGGCGTTTGAACGCCAGAGTTATTCCTCTCTGGGCTCTTACTGTCCTCAGAGGGATTTTGAACAATATTTTGCTCATCCTCTGTCAGTTGTTCTTTTCTTGGCTTTCTGCTACTCTGAAGTGAGGTATTTAATGATTTCCCACTTCTTAATTGAACTGCCTGGCACTCTTCTATTATCTGCTTTGATAACTGCTGTTTTTTCTGATTCAATTGTGCTTCCATATTTTTATTAGCATTTTTAGTGTCTTGTAACATCTCCTTGAATTTTGCTAGCTGTTTTGTTAGAAAACACAATTGTTGATTGAGTTCAGCAACTTGTTCTAGAGGACCAAGTTCAGTAGATACTGCTTTGGCTTCTTCTTTTATGGAGGACCCACTACTTATGTACAGATGCTGATTTCTAGCAACTATATCAATAAGCTCTTGAGCCTCTTCAATAGTTTTTCTCATGTGTATAGATCCACCAGCTGAGTGGTCTAGAGATACCTGAGCTTTTTCTATAAGCCCATAGTAGAAGATGTCTAATTGCACCCACTCTGAAAATATTTCAGAAGGGCATTTCCTTAGCATCCCTCTGTACCTCTCTCAGGCGTTATAAAGGGATTCATCATCCTCTTGTTTAAAGCCTTGGATGTCCAGCCTTAGCTGTGTCATTCTTTTTGGAGGGAAATATTGATTCAGGAATTTGTCTGATAACTGTGTCCATGTTCTTATGCTTGCTGTGGGTTGGTTATTTAACCACCTCTTAGCTTGATCTTTTACAGCAAACGGAAACAGTAACAGCCTGTATACATCCTGATCTACCTCTTTGTCACGCACTGTGTCAGCAATTTGCAAGAACTGTGCCAGAAACTCAGTAGGTTCTTCCTGTGGAAGACCGGAATACTGGCAATTTTGCTGCACCATGACAATGAGCTAAGGATTTAGCTCAAAACTGCTTGCTTTAATGGGAGGTATACATATGCTACTCCCATATGCAGCAATAATGGGGTTAGCATATGACCCCAGAGTCCTTCTGGACTATTCATTTTCATTTAGGTCCATGATGGATAAAATAGAATTGATATGAATTGCAAATAAAGTATATTTTTGTTTTTATTTTATTTAAGTAGAAACAAACTGAATTATTAAGAAAAAAAGGAATAAGATAAAATAAAATAATTAGAAATTAAAATGTAAATTTCGAAAACTAAGAGAAAAATAAATTTGAAAACGAAAATACTTAATGAAGAAGATTTGAAAAACTTTGGATATGATTTTCGAAAAAATTTTGAATTTTGAAATTTCAAAACTAAGATAAGATAGTATAGAAAGTTTTAAAATAAAAATCTGAATTTTTAAATGAAAATTTGAAAATTAATTAAAATAAAGAGAAAAGATATTTTGAATTTAATGAAGAAAGAGAAAAACAGTAAAAAATGACACAAGACTTAAAATTTTTAGATCTAATGCTCCTTGTTTTTTTGAAAATTTTGGAGGAAAAATACCAAGGAACACCAAACTTAAAAATTTTAAGATCAAAATATAAAGAAGACTCAAGAACACCTTGAAGACTCACAATAACAACAAGAATAAAATTAAAAGACACAAGAACATAAAAAGAACACCTAAACTTAAAACTTTTAGAAAACTAAAAATAAATTTTCAAAAATTAAAGAAAAATAACAAGAGAACTGATGAGCGGATATTTTATACGCTTTTTGGGGTTAATTTCATATAGTTTTTAGTTAGTTTTTAGTTTATTTTCATTAGTTTCTAGGAAAAATTCATATTTCTGGACTTTACTATGAGTTTGTGTGTTTTTCTGTAATTTCAGGTAATTTCTGGCTGAAATTGAGGGAGCTGAGCAAAAATCTGATTCAGGCTAAAAGGACTGCTGATGTTGTTGAATCCTGACCTCTCTGCACTCGGAATAGAATTTCTAGAGCTACAAGAGTCCAATTGACGCGCTTCTAATTGCGTTGGAAAGTAGACATCCAGGACTTTCCAGCAATATATAATAGTCCATACTTTGCTCAAGGATAGATGACATAAACTGGCGTTCAACGCCAGTTCCATGATGCAGTCTGGCGTCCAGCGCCAGAAACACGTTACAAGTTGGAGTTCAACGCCAGAAACAGGTTACAGCCTGGCGTTGAATGCCCAAAACAGCCCAGGCACGTGAGAAGCTTTAGTCTCAGCCCCAGCACACACCAAGTGGGCCCCAGAAATAGATTTCTGCACTATCTATCATAGTTTACTCATTTTCTGTAAACCTAGGTTACTAGTTTAATATTTAAACAACTTTTAGAGATTTATTTTGTATCTCATGACATTTTTAGATCTGAATTTTGTACTCTTTGACAGCATGAGTTTTTAAACTCCATTGTTGAGGGTGAGGAGCTCTGCTGTGTCTCGATGAATTAATGCAAGTGTTTCTGTTTTCTATTCAAACATGCGTGTTCCTATCTAAGATATCCATTCGCACTTCAACATGAATGTGATGAACGTGACAATCATCATTATTCCCCCACGAACGCGTGCCTGACAACCACTCCCGTTCACCGTAGAATGAATGAATATCTCTTGGATCTCTTAATCAGAATCTTCGTGGTATAAGCTAGATTGATGGCAGCATTCAAGAGAATCCAGAAAGTCTAAACCTTGTCTGTGGTATTCCGAGTAGGATTTAGGGATTGAATGACTGTGACGAGCTTCAAACTCGCGAGTGCTGGGCATAGTGACAGACGCAAAAGGATATTAAATCTTATTCTGGTACGATTGAGAACCTGCAGATGATTAGCCGTGTGGTGACAGCGCACCTGGACCCTTTTCACTGGAAGGATGGATGGTAACCATTGACAACGGTGATCCACCCCTCCAAAATTTTCGAAAACAAGGAGCATTAGATCTAAAAAATTTTAAATCTTGTGCTATCTTATTATTTTTCTCTCTCCTCTTTAAATTCAAAAATATTTTTTCTCTCTATTTTAAAGTAAATTTTCAAAATTTACCTTTAAAATTCAGATTTTTATTTCAAAATTTAAAACCTTTTTAAAAAAAAAATTCATATCTTTTTCAAAACTTCCTAACTACTTTCTCTCTCCTCATTTTTTCGAAAATCTTCACCCATTTTTATTTATTTTATTTTAATTTATTTTGTTTTCGAAATAAATAAATAATTAAATAAATAAAATATTTCTTCTCTATTTTACACCATCTCCCTTTCTCCATCATGGATCTAAGCGGAAATGAACAGTCCAAAAGGACTTTGGGGTCATATGCTAACCCCTCTACTGCTTCATATGGGAGTAGTATCTGCATACCCTCCATTGGAGTCAGTAGCTTTGAGTTGAATCCTCAGCTCATTATCATGGTGCAGCAAAGGTAACTGCTGAACTCAGTCCTGTAGAACAAGCTGCTAAATTCAATCAGCAATTGGACTTTCTAACACAACATTTAGCCGAATTCAAAGATAGACTACAAGAGACAAGGATGGCTAATATAAATATGAAAGAACAATTGAAGCAAACAAAACAGCAGCTGTCAAAACAAATAACAGAAGAATGCCAAGCAGTTCAATAAAGAAGTGGGAAAACATTAAATACCCCATCTCAAGGCAGCAGGAAGCCAAGAAATGAGCAAACCACCCAAAATCCATCTGAGAACAGTAAGAGCCCAGGAAAAAATAATTCTGGCGTTAAAACGCTAGAGATTGGGTGGAAGGCTGGCGCTGAACGCCCAGACCATGCTCAGGACTGGCGTTCAACGCCAGAAACAAGCAAGGAACTGGCGTTGAACGCCCAAAAGAAGCACAGTTCTGGCGTTCAGACGCCAAGAGCAGATGAGGAGTTGGCGTCTAACGTCACTTCAGCTTCTAACTCTGGCACTCAATTGCCAGAGAGGGATCAGACACACACAAGTGCTGATGACAACCCATCTAAAAAGGCTTCTTCAACCACTTCTGTAGGAAATAAATCTACAGCAACCAAGGTTGAGGAATATAAAGCCAAGATACCTTATCCTCAAAAACTCCGCCAAGAGGAGCAGGATAAGCAATTTGCTCGCTTTGCAGATTATCTCAGGACTCTTGAAATAAAGATTCCGTTTGCAGAAGCACTTGAGCAAATACCTTCTTACGCCAAGTTCATGAAAGAGATCTTGAGTCATAAGAAGGATTGGAGAGAAACTGAAAGAGTTCTCCTCACTGAAGAATACAGTGCAGTCATTCTGAAAAGCTTTCCTGAAAAGCTTAAAGATCCCGGAAGCTTTCTGATACCATGCACATTAGAGGGAAATTACACCAGGATAGCTTTATGCGATCTTGGGGCAAGCATCAACCTGATACCTGCATCCACCATCAGAACGCTTGGAGTTAAACCAACCCGGATATGTCTCCAACTTGCTGATGGCTCCATTAAATACCCATCAGGCGTGATTGAGGACATGATTGTCAGGGTTGGGCCATTCGCCTTTCCCACCGACTTTGTTGTGCTTGAAATGGAGGAGCACAAGAGTGCTACTCTCATTCTAGGAAGACCTTTCCTAGCAACTGGACGAACTCTCATTGATGTCCAAAAGGGGAAAGTCACCCTGAGAGTCAATGAGGATGAGTTTAAATTGAATGCTGTCAATGCCATGCAGCATCCAGACACACCAAAAGACTGTATGAAAGTTGATCTTATTGACTCTCTGGTGGAGGAGATCAACATGGCTGAGAGTCTCGAATCAGAGCTAGAAGACATCTTTAAAGATGTTCCGCCTGATCTAGAGGATTCAGAGGAATTGAAAGAGCCTCTGAAATTTCCTCAGGGAGAGGAAAAACCTCCTAAACCCGAGCTCAAACCGTTATCACCATCCCTGAAATATGCATTTCTGGGAGAAGGTGATACTTTTCCAGTGATCATAAGCTCTGCTTTAAATCCACAGGAAGAGGAAGCACTAATCCAAGTGCTAAGGACACACAAGGCAGCTCTTGGGTGGTCCATAAGTGACCTTAGGGGCATAAGCCCAGCTAGATGCATGCACAAAATCCTATTGGAGGATGATGCTAAGCCAGTGGTTCAACCACAGAGGCGGATAAATCCAGCCATGAAGGAAGTAGTGCAGAAAGAGGTCACTAAATTACTGGAGGCTGGGATTATTTATCCTATTTCTGATAGCCCCTGGGTGAGTCCTGTTCAAGTTGTCCCTAAAAAGGGAGGCATGACAGTGATTCATAATGAAAAAAATGAACTGGTTCCTACAAGAACAGTTACAGGGTGGCGCATGTGTATTGATTACAGAAGGCTTAATACAGCCACCAGAAAGGATCATTTTCCTTTACCATTCATAGACCAGATGCTAGAAAGACTAGCAGGTCATAATTACTACTGCTTTTTGGATGGCTATTCAGGCTACAACCAAATTGCAGTAGATCCCCAGGATAAAGAGAAACAGCATTCACATGTCCATCTGGAGTATTTGCTTACAGAAGGATGCCTTTTGGGCTATATAATGCGCCTGCAACCTTTCAGAGATGCATGCTCTCTATTTTCTCTGATATGGTGAAAAAATTTCTGGAAGTCTTCATGGATGACTTCTCAGTATATGGAGACTCATTCAGCTCCTGTCTTGATCACCTGACACTGGTTTTGAAAAGATGCCAAGAGACCAACCTGGTTTTAAACTGGGAAAAATGTCACTTTATGGTGACTGAAGGGATTGTCCTTGGGCATAAAATTTCAAACAAGGGAATAGAGGTGGATCAAGCTAAAATAGAGGTAATTGAAAAATTACCACCACCTGCCAATGTTAAGGCAATCAGAAGCTTTCTGGGGCATGCAGGATTCTATAGGAGGTTTATAAAGGATTTTTCAAAAATTGCAAAACCTCTAAGCAACCTGCTAGCTGCCGACACGCCATTTGTGTTTGACACAGAGTGCCTGCAGGTGTTTGAAACTCTGAAAGCTAAACTGGTCACAACACCAGTTATCTCTGCACCAGACTGGACATTACTATTCGAATAAATGTGTGATGCCAGTGATCACGCCATTGGTGCAGTGCTGGGGCAGAGGCATGACAAGCTTCTGCATGTCATTTATTACGCTAGCCGTGTTCTGAATGATGCCCAGAAAAATTACACAACCACAGAAAAAGAATTGCTTGCAGTAGTTTATGCCATTGACAAGTTTAGATCATACTTAGTAGGATCAAAGGTGATTGTGTACATAGATCATGCTGCTCTTAAATATCTACTCACAAAGCAGGATTCAAAACCCAGACTCATAAGATGGGTGTTACTTCTGCAAGAGTTTGATATAGAAATAAGAGACAGAAAAGGGACAGAAAACCAAGTGGCTGACCATCTGTCCCAGATAGAACCAGTGGAAGGGGCGTCCTCCCCCTCTATTGAGATCTCTGAAACCTTTCCGGATGAGCATTTGTTCGCCATTCAGGAATTACCATGGTTTGCAGACATTGCAAACTACAAAGCTGCATGGTTCATTCCCAAGGAGTACAGCAGGCAACAAAAGAAAAAATTAATTACTGATGCAAAGTACTACTTGTGGGATGAACCCTATCTCTTTAAGAGATGTGCAGACGGAATAATCCGTAGGTGTGTGCCTAAGGAAGAAGCACAAAGGATCCTATGGCATTTCCATGGATCACAATATGGAGGTCATTTCGGAGGTGAGCGAACAGCCACCAAGGTCCTCCAATGTGGTTTCTACTGGCTTACACTCTATAGAGATTCCCGAGAGTTTGTACGTAACTGTGACAGTTGCCAGAGAGCTGGTAATTTACCTCTCAGTTACGCCATGCCTCAACAAGGAATCTTAGAGATTGAGTTGTTTGATGTATGGGGAATTGATTTCATGGGGCCTTTCCCACCATCATACTCAAACACTTATATTCTGGTGGCAGTTGACTATGTATCAAAATGGGTAGAGGCCATTGCCACACCCACCAATGATACTAAAACAGTACTAAAGTTCCTCCAGAAACATATATTCAGCAGATTTGGTGTCCCTAGGGTACTAATCAGTGATGGGCACTCACTTCTGCAACAAACAGCTTTACGCTGCCATGGTCCGATATGAGATTCGCCATAAGGTGGCAACTCCATATCATCCACAGACAAATGAACAAGCTGAAGTTTCTAACAGAGAACTAAAAAGAATCCTAGAACGGACTGTGAGTACCCGTAGAAAGGATTGGGCACGAAGCTTGGATGATGCTCTGTGGGCTTACAGAACAGCATTCAAGACTCCTATAAGGACCTCTCCATACCAACTTGTGTATGGTAAGGCATGCCACCTGCCTGTGGAACTGGAACATAAAGCCTACTGGGCAACCGGATTCCTAAACTTTGATGCCAAATTAGCTGGAGAAAAAAGATTGCTCCAGCTGAATGAGCTAGAGGAATTCAGATTCACTGCTTTCGAAAATGCCAAGCATTATAAAGAAAAATAAAAAAGGTGGCATGACAGAAAGCTGTCATCTAGAATCTTTGAACCAGGACAAAAGGTTCTGTTGTTTAACTCTAGGCTCAGGCTATTCCCCGGGAAACTGAAGTCCCGGTGGAGGGAACCATATGTGATTACAAGTGTATCACCATATGGTTATGTGGAGCTTCAAGATATTGATTCTGATAAGAAGTTCATTGTTAATGGACAGAGAATCAAGCACTATCTTGAAGGCAATGTTGAGCAAGAGTGCTCAAGGCTGAGGCTAGAGTAAAAACTCAGCAAGGTCCAGCTAAAGACAATAAAAAAGCGCTTGCTGGGAGGCAACTGTTTTTTCTTCATATTTTTCATTTTGATCTTAATTTTCATGTTTCAATTCATGATTTCTTGCATAAACATGTTACAAACCCTGATTTCTAAAATCCCTAATTTCTAAAAACCCTACTTTAAAAAAAATATCAAATGTATCTTAATCCATAAGCACAAATCCTTTTTTTCAATCCAATTCAACTCTTTTTCAAATTTTCAAAACAAATCTATCTCTTTTCATTCAAAAATCTTTTCAACTAATCAATATCTTTTTCAAATCTCCATACTATCTTTTTCAAAAATCCAAATTTATCTTTTTCAAATATCTTTCATATCTTTTTAATTTTAAATTATATCTTTTCTTATCATACTTATCTCTTTTTAAATCATATCTTCTATCTTATCTTTCTCCCTATTTTCGAAAAACCCACCCCCTCCCTTTTAAAAACACATTCGGCCTTCTTTCTCTCATCCACCATTCAACACTAGCTCTCCTTCTATCCCTCTCCTTTCTTTTCTTTTGCTTAAGGACAAGCAATCCTCTAAGTTTGGTGTGTTTATCCGTGATCACTAAATCATACCCACTAAGATCATGGCTCCTAAAGGAAAACAACCCACTCCAAGAGGCAAGAAAGAGAGTGTTCCAAAACCACTTTGGAATCAAGGGAGGTTCTTAACCAAAGAACATTCAGACCATTACTACAAAATAATGGGTCTAAGATCTGTGATCCCGGAAGTCAAGTTCGATCTGAAAGAAGATGAATATCTGGAGATCCAAGAGCAGATTCGAAACAGGAACTGGGAAGTCCTAGCTAATTCTGAAACGAAAGTGGGAAGGAATATGGTTCAAGAATTCTATGCTAATCTGTGGCAAATAGACAGGCAGAAAATATCTGGAGCTGCCCTCTATGACTATAGGACTGTGGTCAGAGGAAAGATTATTCACATCCACCCTGACAAAATCAGGGAGATCTTTAAGCTACCTCAGCTGAAAGATGACCCAAACTCCTTCAATAGGAGAATGATGAGAACAAACAAGGGCCTGGATAAGATTCTAGAGGATATATTCATCCCTGGAGCCAGGTGGACCACCAGCACGAAGGGTGCCCCAAATCAACTCAAGAGAGAAGATCTCAAACCAGTCGCCAGAGGATGGCTGGACTTCGTAAGCTATAATTTATTTTTCTCATCATCATTAAACATGAATAAAATAGAACATTTTCTTTAGAACAAGGAGGCAATAATTTTCGAGTTTTTAATAAAACAAATTCTAATTGTTTACATGTGGTGGCAATGCTTTCTGCCTTCTGAATGAATGCTTGAACAGTGCATATGTCTTTGGAATTTGATGTTCTTGAATGTTAAATATGTTGGCTCTTGAAAGAATGATAAACATGAGACATGTTATTGGTAATCTGAAAAATCATAAAAATGATTCTTGAAGCAAGAAAAAGCAGTGAATACAAAGCT
>NC_029791.2:103028827-103094435 GCF_000816755.2 Arachis ipaensis
AAAATTCATATTTCTGGACTTTACTATGAGTTTTTGTGTTTTTCTGTAATTTCAGGTAATTTCTGGCTGAAATTGAGGGAGCTGAGCAAAAATCTGATTCAGGCTGAAAAAGGACTGCTGATGCTGTTGAATCCTGACCTCTCTGCACTCGGAATAAAATTTCTGGAGCTACAAGAGTTCAATTGATGCGCTTCCAATTGCGTTGGAAAGTAGACATCCAGGGCCTTTCAGCAATATATAATAGTCCATACTTTGCTCAAGGATAGACGACGTAAACTGGCGTTCAACGCCAGTTCCATGTTGCAGTCTGGCGTCCAGCGCCAAAAACACATTACAAGTTGGAGTTCAACGCCAGAAACAGGTTACAGCCTGGCGTTGAACGTCCAAAACAGCCCAGGCATGTGAGAAGCTTTAGTCTCAGCCCCAGCACAAACCAAGTGGGCCCCAGAAGTAGATTTATGCACTATCTATCATAGTTTACTCATTTTCTGTAAATCTAGGTTACTAGTTTAGTATTTAAACAACTTTTAGAGATTTATTTTGTATCTCATGACATTTTTAGATCTGAATTTTGTACTCTTTGACAGCATGAGTTTCTAAACTCCATTGTTGGGGGTGAGGAGCTCTGCTGTGTCTCGATGAATTAATGCAAGTGTTTCTGTTTTCTATTCAAACATGCGTGTTCCTATCTAAGATATCCATTCGCACTTCAACATGAATGTGATGAACGTGACAATTATCATTATTCCCCCACGAACGCGTACCTGACAACCACTCCCGTTCACCATAGAATGAATGAATATCTCTTGGATCTCTTAATCAGAATCTTCGTGGTATAAGCTAGATTGATGGCAGCATTCAAGAGAATCCGGAAAGTCTAAACCTTGCCTGTGGTATTCCGAGTAGGATTCAGGGATTGAATGACTGTGACGAGCTTCAAACTCGCGAGTGCTGGGTGATAAACCACTATTTCATGGTTTATCTTGTGCTCAATTGAGTGGATTTTATCAACTCTTTACCCACTTATTCATACTATTTGCATGATTTTACATTTGTTCTACTATACGAGCTCTCACCGCCCAAATTAGGCCACCAAATACCTTTAATAATCAACCCTCAAGCTCTAGTGCACTTCCTTTTCAATTACAGAATGATCTCCCCATCCCACCACCACCTCAATATTTGCCATCTCCATATCCATCAATCCAAGAGCACTATGATCCTACCTATGATAACCGAGTGCATCAAGAGACAAAGGATCGTTTCAAGGAAACAGTGGATCGATTTCAGGCAACCACTCAACAACTGGAGCAAGCATTAATTCAATGGGCTTCTAGGCGCTCAAATATACAAGGATCAGCCACAGCTCCATGTGGACAGTCTAGTGAAGAGCGTAGCATGAAAGAGATACCAGAAACCCTAGTGGACAAGACAGAGAATGAATTCGTACTAGAACAAGTAGAAGAAGCTGTCATTGTTCAAGAGGAAGAAGAGTTGGTTGAAGACTTAGGAGATGCAGAATCTCCATCGAAAATTCAAGACATAGAGCCTCCTTCCAAGACGGTTGTAATTGATGCTGAGGAGGGTGTACAACCTCCAAGGCATATCATAGTTGAAAACTGTTCACCAACCAAGTGGAAAAATGATGATCAACAAGAAGATGGGTGCAAAGGCAAGGTCTGGGACCCCGGAATTCAATCTAGAAATCAGTACTCCGGGGGCCTTGTCACTTGCTTTAACTTACTTAAAGGCTTTCTGCGCCTAGTTTGGGACCCCGGAGGTTACTGGAATCACAAACACTGGTGGAGATTCCTGGATGAGTTCAAGCATAAGCCACCATAACAGGAAGCTCATCAAATGTCCAACTTAAGGACTTTAACTAAAAGTGCTAGGTGGGAGACAACCCACCATGGTATGATCGTCCTTTTTTTCATTTTTATTTAGTTTTATTTGTTTTTGAATTTTATTTTATTTTTTTTATATTGAACATGGAGTTTTGCATCATATTCAAATTAACACTGCATTCTGCATTTTTCAGATTACAAAAAAAAAGAAAAGCGAGCACGCGACGCGACCACATCAGCGACGCGTCCGCGTCGCAAGGAGATGGGAGACAAGATTAATATGAATAGAGAGTTACGCAGGAGCAGTGCTGGAGGCGTGCCAATGGCACAAATCGCCCCACGCGACCGCGTCGCCGACGCGTCCGGGTCGCAGGGGAATACTGGCCTCCCACGCGATCGCGTGCCCTACGCGGCCGCGTGACCTGAAAATCAACGTCAACCAGGTGCATGGCCGAAAGTTGAGCTGGAGTTGGGCTGGACTCGTGCTGGTAGCCCAAGCCTCACCACGCGAACGCGTGCCTCACGCGTCCGCGTCATATCCCATGATGGCCACTCACGCGATCGCATGCCCCACGCGATCGCGTCACCCAGAATTTTGGTAAAAAGAGTTTCGAACAGAGAG
This sequence comes from Arachis ipaensis, assembly GCF_000816755.2. Classification (NCBI taxonomy): domain Eukaryota; kingdom Viridiplantae; phylum Streptophyta; class Magnoliopsida; order Fabales; family Fabaceae; genus Arachis; species Arachis ipaensis. The sequence continues at coordinate 103,031,294 of NC_029791.2, forward strand.
TTGTGCGACTACGAGGCTGCACTCGCGCCACTAGCACAAATCAAGTCACGCGATCGCGTGCCCCACACGTCCGCGTCACCCAACCTTATCGCGCACCACGCGACCGCGTCACCCACGCGACCGCGTCACAGGCGGCGCACAGAATATCCAGATTAGCCAATTTTCTTATCTTTTCTTCCCTAATCCTTATTTTTCTTCTCTTTTCTTATTTCTTTCTTCTTCCTTTCTTATTTTCTTTCACTTCCATTCTATTTTATTTCATTTATTTGCATACTTTCATTCATTGCATTATTTTCATTGGTGTTAGAATTTTATTTGAGTCATTATTCCTCATTATATGTTTGACAATTATTATTATCTTCTTTAAAGGATTACTTGCATGTTCACTGTAATACTTTCTATACCTTCTTCACCATGCATGCTATGTGTTTATGAAAAAGCTCATATGGCATTATGCACTTCTCTATGTTATTCTACTATTCAATGCTTGCTTTTCATAAACTCCATTTACTATTGTATTAATTGAAATTAATTGTCAATACAAACATGGTAATTTATTACAAGTAATGCTTGGTCTATGCTACTCATGCCCTTTTCCGGCATGCCAATAAACACCCTGCATCCACTTATCTTTCGATGCACTGGCTATTTTTCATTGCTGGCTTTTCACATGTACTCGAGAGCATGTGTTAATGTCAATTACATCCTAATGTGCATCCATCACCACTCTTCCATTCTCTTCCTTGCTATATATCTATTTGAATTTAATTTACTTTCTCTTCCCTTCTTCAGGATGGCCACCAAGGAAGGAAAGGAGAAAGCTACTCCCAAACCGCCGGCAAGGAAAGGAACAAAAAAGAGCCCAGCTGAGAAACCACAACCCCCATCCCCTTGCACATCTTAGCATGCACCGAGGACGGTGCAATCTTTAAGTGTGGGGAGGTCGATACCGATCTCCATGGGTTAGTACCTTTCTGTGTCAACACTAATGTTTAAATTTTTTTTATTAAATTAGTTGTTGCATTTGCATGTTTAATTGCATGTTTATTTGATTTTTGCATTTAGTTACTGCTTGGTTAAAATAATAAGTTTCTTCTTAAGATCCTATTTTTGAAATATTTCACTAATTTAAATAAATAAAAAAATTTTAAATTTTTATGTGTAAATTTGTTTGAAGTTGTATTTGGAACATGTTTTTTTTTAGCCAAAGAACACACAACCTGTGAGACTTTGAGCTTATTTACATGGTTACATTATTTAACCATAAATATTTTATTCCTATGTGTTCCCTTCTCTATGATTGTAATCTATATTTTGTTCCAACATATATGTCCATTATTTAGTGTATTTACATGTTTGCATATGATTGAGGCCATTATTTGATTTTAGCTCACTTATCCCAAATAAGCCTACCCTTTAAATCACCCTTGTCAGCCACTTTGAGCCTTTTAACCCCTCTGGTTCTGTATTTTACCACATCACTAGCCTTAAAGCAGAAAAACAATTAAATATCCCAATTGAATCTTTGGTTATTTTAAGATAGTGTGTTAATTAAGTATGGGGAAACTGTGGGAACATGGGTTAATAAAGGAAAAGTATAATGTTTCTAATTTATTTGAATATCAGGAATTTGGGAACCTACTCATGAAAAAAAACCAAAATAGAAAAATAATAGAAAATCCATGTGCATTGATAAGTTATATTTGTTTCTCTACAAAAAAAAAGAGAAAAAAAAGAAAAAAAAAAAGAGAAAAAAGAGAAAAATCCAAAAATACACAATAAATAGTACATTAAATATTTGTTGATTGGTTAGATGAAGAACAAGGTTTAGAAAGCATGACTAGAGAAGAGTAGAGTGAATAACCCTATACACTTGAGAGATTAGAGTGATATACACTACCAGTGAGGGTTCAGTGCTAAATTCTATGTTCCCTGCTTTCATAAGCTATCTTCTTACAAGTTTACTTGTCTTTTACTGTATAATTTGAATTAGTGAAATCTGATTTATGTTTGTCTTGAAGAGCTTATTTACTTTTTAACCAAGTAGGTAGAATCATTTCACATTTAGTTGCATTCATATAGATAGGATTGCATTTCATACATTCTATCATTCCTCTTCACCTTTATAGCTTCTCTTGAGCTTAGCATGAGGACATGCTAGTGTTTAAGTGTGGGGAGGTTGATAAACCACTATTTAATGGTTTATCTTGTGCTCAATTGAGTGGATTTTATCAACTCTTTACCCACTTATTCATACTATTTGCATGATTTTACATTTGCCTTCCTAATTATGTGCTTTGATTGAAAACATGCTTCTTTGATCTTAATTTGCTTATTATTAATCCTCTTTTATTACCATTAGATGCCTTGATATGTGTGTTAAGTGTTTTCAGATATTATAAGGCAGGAATGGCTCAGAGGATGGAAAGGAAACATGCAAAAGTGGAAGGAATACAAGAAGTTGGAGAAATTGCTAAGCTGTCCAGCCTGACCTCTTCGCACTCAAACAGCTATAACTTTAGCTACAGAGGTCCAAATGATGCGGTTCCAGTTGCGTTGGAAAGCTAACATCCGGGGCTTCGATTTGATATATAATATGCTATAGTTTCCCTGATGCTAGGCGATGCGACCGCGTGATCCATGCGGCCGCGTCGCAGTGACGGAAATCCAGCGTGGCAAAATTCGAAACCAGCGAATTCTGGACTGTTTCTGACCCAGTTTGCGGCCCAGAAAACACAGATTAGAGGCTATAAAGTGGGGGACTGCATCCATTTATAAGGAGGCTTTCACAATTCACAATTTTAGGAGTAGATGTAGTTTTTAGAGAGAGAGGTTCTCTCCTCTCTCTTAGGATTATGATTTAGGATTTCTCTTAGTTTTATGAGTGACTCTCAATCCCAGGTTCTTTATTTTTATTTATTTTCCCAATTTAATTTATGAACTCTTTATGTTTAGATTGATCTTCTATTATTAATGCAATTCAAGGTAATTTCAGATTTAATTTTGCTTTGCTTTATTTATAAGTGCTTTCAATTTAACTTACACATTTTCTTCCCTTTTGGCTTTGGTTAAATAATTGGTGACTCTTGAGTTATCAAACTCATTGTTGATTGAGAATTGGGATTCTTCAAGAATTAATTCATCCACTTAACTTACCTTCATAGTTAGAGGTTAATAAGATGGGAGAAAAATCCAATTCTCATTATAATTGATAAGGATAACTGGGATAGGACCTCCAGTCTTCATACCTTGCCAAGAGTTTATTTTACAGTTAATTATTTATTTTTATTGCTTTAAAAATATACCTGTGCACATTGCCCAAACTCCAAATTTCTCAAAACCCCCAATTTACAATCTTCATAACCAATAATAAGAACATACTTCCCTGCAATTCCTTGAGAAGACGACCCAAGGTTAAATACTCAGTTATCAATTTTAAAAGGGGTTTGTTACTTGTGACAACCAAAAACGTTTGTACGAAGGGATTTTTGTCGGTTTAGAGACTATATCTACAACGCGACTGTTTTTATGACATTCTTTACTGGCAAAAATCTCTAACGTCACTGGGCGTAGTGACAGACGCAAAAAGATAGTAAATCTTATTCTGGTACGATTGAGAACCTGCAGATGATTAGCTGTGTGGTGACAGCGCACCTGGACCCTTTTCACTGGAAGGATGGATGGTAGCCATTGACAACAGTGATCCACCAACACACAGCTTGCCATAGGAGGACTTGCGTGCGTGAATCAGAAAACAGAGGAAAGCAGAATTTCAGAAGACAAAGCATCTCCAAAACTCCAACATATTCTCCATCATTGCACAATAAGTATTTATTTTTATGCCCTCTCATTTTTTACAATTGAACTTGAAAAACACTGTTGTTGGCATCCTGACTAAGAATAATAAGATAACCATAGCTTGCTTCAAACCAACAATCTCCGTGAGATTCGACCCTTACTCACGTAAGGTATTACTTGGACGACCCAGTGCACTTGCTGGTTAGTTGTGCGAAGTTGTAAGAGAGTAATGTGAACATTGACATTACAATTTCGTGCACCAAGAACACCAAACTTAAAAGTTTGACAGAAGATTTAATCAAAGAAAAATTATTTTTGAAAAAGTTTTAAAAGGAAGATACCCAATTACCAAGAACATAAGCACAACGCTCTAGCCAACTGAACTATAAATTTAACGTGTTTTAGAAAAAAGGTATTTAATGTATATAAAATTTTTTGAATACTGATAATTTGAAAAGGCATAACAAAAACAAGAAAAGACACAGAACATGAAAAACTAAAGATCAAACAAGAAAAATAGCAAGAACAACTTGAAGATCAAGAAAGAACAATGAACACAAATTTCGAAAATTTAGAGGAAAATAAAAACATGCAATTGACACTAAACTTAAATTATGAAACTAAACTCAAACAGAAAAACTCAATTATTAGTTTATAAAAATTTTCAAAAAAATTGAAAAAGAAAATAAGGATTTAAAAAATTTCAACCAAAAACGATAATAGAAGACTCTAAAAAAAAAAGAAGAAAAATTTTTCCTAATCTAAGCAACAAAATAAGCTATCAGTTATCCAAACTCGAACAATCCTCGGCAACGGCGCCAAAAACTTGGTGCACGAAATTGTAAATCACACTTTTTACAACTTGTACCACTAACTAGCAAGTGCACTGGGTCATCCAAGTAATACCTTACGTGAGTAAGGGTCGAATCCCACGGAGATTGTCAGCTTGAAGCAAGCTATGGTTATCTTGTAACTCTTAGTCAGGATATCAATTATGATTATCAGTTTGAATTGCAAAAAATAAAAGAGCATGAAATAAATACTTGTTATGCAGTGATGGAGAATATGTTGGAGTTTTGGAGATGCTTTGTCTTCTGAATCTCTGCTTTCCTACTGTCATCTTCTTCACGCACGTAAGGCTCCTTCCATGGCAAGTTGTATGTTGGTGGATCACCGTTGTCAATGGCTACCATCTGTCCTCTCAGTGAAAAAGGTCCATATACATGACTAATCATCTATTGGTTCTCACTTGTGATGGAATAGGATCCATTGATCCTTTTGCGTCTGTCACTACGCCCAGCACTCGCGAGTTTGAAGCTCGTTACAGTCATCCCTTTCCGGATCCTACTCAGAATACCACAGACAAGGTTTAGACTTTCTGGATCTCAAGAATGCTGCCAATGGATTCTAGCTTATACCACGAAGACTCTGGTCTCACGGATCTGAAAGTTTTGTTGTCAGGAGAGGCGATCAGACTCATGAGCTAGGAACCCAAGAGATACTCTTTCAATCTAAGGTAGAACGGAGGTGGTTGTCAGGCACGCATTCATAGGTTGATAATGGTGATGAGTGTCACGGATCATCACATTCATCATATTGAAGTGCGAATGAATATCTTAGATAGAAACAAGCGTGTTTGAATAGAAAACAGAAATAATTGCATTAATTCATCGAGACAAAGCAGAGCTCCTCACCCCCAACAATGGAGTTTAGAGACTCATACTGTCAAAGATACAAAGTTTAGATCTAAAAATATCGTGATATCCAAAATAAATCTCTAAAAGTTTAAATACTAAACTAGTAACCTAGGTTTACAGAAAATGAGTAAACTACGATAGATAGTGCAGAAATCCACTTCTGGGGCCCACTTGGTATGTGCTAGGGCTGAGACTTGAGCTTTACACGTGCCTAGGCTGTTTCTGGAGTTAAACACCAGGTTGTAACCTGTGTTGGGCGTTTAACTCCAACTTGTAACCTGTTTCTGGCGTTTAACGCCAGAATGGAACATGGAACTGGTGTTAAACGCCAGTTTACGTCGTTTATCTTTGAGCAAAGTATGGACTATTATATATTGCTGGAAAGCCCTGGATGTCTACTTTCCAACGCAATTAAGAGCGCGCCAGTTTGACTCTTGTAGCTCCAACAAATCCATTTCGAGTGTAAGGAGGTCAGAATCCAACAATATCAGCAGTCTTTTTTTCAGCCTGAATCAGATTTTTGCTCAGATCCCTCAATTTCAGGCAGAGAATACCTGAAATCACAGAAAAACACACAAACTCATAGTAAAGTCTAGAAATGTGATTTTTGCATAAAACTAATAAAAATATAGTAAAACCTAACTAAATCATACTAAAGACTACCTAAAAATGCCAAAAAGCGTATAAGTTATCCGCTCATCAGCTCCTTTGAACTTGAACCCTTGTATTTTCCCTTGTTCTTCATCATCCTTCTAAATCTCTAGCAAAAAACACAACTCATCATCTGAAATACCATCACTAGACTCACTCTCTTTTAGTTCTATTTGTGACTTGAGGGCTATTTCCTTTTTTTTTTGAGTCTGTGTTTGTGTGTATGGTTTCATAGGCAAGGAGTTTTCCTCTCAGCTCATCATAGGTTATGGGACTTAAGTTGTTGCTCTCGATTAGGACAATGGCAGTGGTTTTCCATTCTTTTGTTAGGCTTCTAAGGAGTTTTCTCACCAAGGTTTGTTCTGCATAGTTTGTAACCATAGCATCAAGGTTGTTGATTATGATTAAGAATCTCTCAAACGCTTCATCAATGCTTTCTCCATCCTTCATGCTAAACATCCCGTACTCTTTTCGCAGCATATCAATCCTCATTTCTTTGACTTGTTTAGTGCCTTCTTGTGTAACCTGGAGTTTTTCCCAGATTTCTTTGGCTGTCTTGCATCTAGACACCTTCCGATACTCTTCAAAGCTGATAGCACAGTGAAGAAGGTTGATTGCTTTAGCATTAAGCTCCATCTTCTTTTTATCATCTTTATTCCATTCAGCTTCTTCTTTTGGAGTCACCAATCCATCAGCACTTGTTTTTGTTGGGATCTTGGGACCGCTCACAACGATCTTCCATATGTTGTAGTCAATGGATTGGATGAAGATCCTTATCCTTTCTTTCCAGTAGGCATAGTTCTTCCCGTTGAAGAAAGATGGCCGGTTGTTTGACTGGCCTTCAGTAAGGGTGTAGGCAACTGTGGTTGTGCCCAAGTTATTCACCATTGGATCTTTGCTCCAAGAGGTTAAGCTTGATTCTTGAGACCTTAGCTCCCGATACCAATTGAAGGTTGTGATAGGCTTAGAGAAGGGGGTTGAATCTATGCCTGCCTTTTAGTTGATGTTTTTACCCTTTTTAAACAAACTTTCAATTCGGATTCTGTTTGTACTCAACAGCGGAAATTTATGTGACAATTTATTTTTGTCTCATGAATATCAGAAAACAGAACACAGCAGAGAAGAGAAAAGCTAACACCAGCATGTATCCTGGTTCGGTTGCATTGTGCTTTGCAACCTACATCCAATCTCCTCCATAACAGTGGAAGAATTTTCACTATAGTTAACAGTATTACATACACCAATTTCACAGGATTGACTCAATCCTTTCACACTCAAGTTATAACCTAACTTGACATTGGCTATGCTAATACTTAACTATTCACTCTCAGTGCTAACCCAACTAAGAAAGGGATACCTCACAGGTACAAGATACAAGACGTAGACATACCTAAAGAAATCTGAAAATAACTCTAGGCTTTTCTCTCAAGTGTATCACTCAGCCTTTTTCCACTCATGGCTTTTACTTGAACTTTCTCACAATGCCTTTTCTCACAAAAAATTATAGAAAGATAAACATAGAAAAGTACATTACAATCTGTAAAACATCAAGGAGATTGACTTCATCAGCAGCCTCTTTGCTATGTGCAAAACCAGATTCGCAAATCTCAGATACAGTTCTTCAGTATTGGCTGAATGCTTCTTTAAAAGAAAGCATTATCCAAGTAGAGGAACTTCTTTGCAAAACACTATTCTCAAACTCTGGTTTTTTCTCCTTGCTTCTGAATGAGCAGAAAGTCTTCTTTTATCTCCTTGCATGTTGCTAGTTCTTCTTCCAAGGTCAACACCTTGAGCCTTGAGCTTTACCAAACCACAGATTCACTTTTTCCCATTAAACCTTAGAGTAGAAACTTTGCTTCTGACTTCCTCATCATGACCGAAAGCCATAAAACAGCAACCACAAAAATCTTCCAATGGTCAACTTGATCTGAGCCCTTGAAAACCAACTTAGTCCCCAAGACATGTTTGAGACCATGGATTCACAGCAGAAAGGAACAGAAATCCTCTTTTCCATATAGCTCAAAATGGAGATACATAGAGTTGAAGATGAAGAGAAGAAAGTGTGTTGCATGTAAGTGGAAATGGGTTACCTTTAACCTAAGCTGGATTTGGTTTGATCTTGTTGATTTGACCTCAACGTTTCTTGCCTAACTTTCTCTTTCTTTCCTCTTCTTTCATAACTAGCTTAGGAACTAAGCACTTTTTTCTTGCTTCTGTGATTTGACTGAGACAGAGAAGTGTACGTTGCTTTTGGTTGAAGCACATGGAAAGAGTTTGAACCAAGTGAAGTACCAGGGCTTGGATCGGATCACTTCCTTTTTTGCCCGTTTTGATTTTTCCAGCCTTGTTTCCTTATGGGCTTCGTTTTTGTCATTAACCCATTAGCCTTGTTTTCTTTTTCATTCCATTTGGGCTGTAATTCAAATTTTGGCCTGCAACAATTTATAAATAATTAGTAATATGCAATTAATTTAATCAACACTAATTATTTATTTTGCCCAAAAATAATGTTTGTCATCACTAATTAATTTAGTTAATTTCTTAACTCAACAGTTATTTTGCATGCAAAATCTTCCTTGCAAGCAACTACAACTTAGAGCTGGATATTGCATCCAGAACTGGATCAGATGCTTTGGCTCGCCTCTGCAAGAGGCTCTGGTACATGAAAGTATTTTGTGATGCCAAAATGAAAAGAACTCCATGTGATCAACCCTTTTTAGTTTGGCCTCTCTTTGGCCTATAGTGACCTTACCCTCTAGATCTTGTAATCTTTTCCTCCATGAAAATTGCTTCAATTTTTTCAATTTTTAGATTTTCTAAATATTTATTATTATAAAAAGTATTATTCTGTTGGAGTGGTTTGTGAGAGTTGAAATTCGAGGTAGGTTGAAGCATTCAGAACTGAGTGCCTGTAAGCTCTCTCTGACTTGACTTCCACTCAGTTTACATTTACATTGTGTTTTATGTGTGATATTGCATGCTTGTGCTTTTGAGAAGCTTGGTGCTAATAATTTCTTGTAATTTACACACAATCATTTAAAACTATACCACAATAAATGATATCTTGCAATTTAATCATATTTATTTTATAGTTGAAATTGGAGTTCAGTGAATTATGATAGTTGTCTGTTATACTTTTTATTTGTTTTTGTTGACATGTGTAGGTGATGGTATTTAATGAAACGACGTAATTTTGAGTGAAAAAGTTTGTGTCGAAGATGAAGCCAGCAACAAAGGAAAGCAAAGATACAAATACAAATTATAGACATTGTGAATACTTCAGATTAAGCCTTGTCATGTACATAAGTATATATACGAGTTTGCTTAACCATTATTGTGAGTTCAATATCATCCATGTTTCTATTGCCAAAACTTATTATAAATATGATTATTGCTCCTTTGATTTGTAACTTGGAAGGCACAAAAGTACAATCGTAAAAGCTATTAATTCGTTGTTTAAGAAAATATTTGAACTGAAACTACTGACAACTGAAGTTTGTTTATTTGAACTTTCCCTCTTTTTTTTGGGTGAAATTTATGTTAAGAACGCATTAGCTTACATGATCATGAGCTTTTGCTTTCAAATTTGTTTTAATTGATCCAAACCAAGTAGCAGTTGTTACTAGTTTAATTTACTCATTTCACCAAAGGTAAAAAATGGGTAGAAGTTTTATGGATAAACTCCATGTATAGCCATCAAACGTATCCATGAAATTTATAGAGTTCATTTTATCTGAAAAATGCATCATTGGTCAAATGTAAAATTGCAAGAGCACTAGGATCAAAGAAAAAGAGAAGAAAGAAATTTTTGAAAGGAGAAACTGATGAGAAAGTTTCCATCTACAATTGCCATGCTCTTTCTGAATCAATCTAATGTTTCTTCACCTATGTACTTTTTTAAGTTTCTTGCTTAGTTGCTTTCCCCATTCTGTCTTTATGAATGTGCGTAATTGCAGAACATACTTTATCTTTGTGTAGTTTCTTATGGTTGTTTGATGAATTGAGAAATACATTATCTGAACAATTATGAATTTTTGCCATCTTTGACAATATTTACTCACATTTTTGTATTATTTACTTCCACCTTTCAGTTACACATGGGGGCTACGAAGCATGGGCCAGCTTGGACATTCTTCACTCCAGTATGGAGATAAAGAGTTATTGCCAAGAAGGGTGGTTTCCCTTGATGGTATTTTCATAAAGGATTTGGTGTGTGGCGGTGTACACACATCTGCTCTGACTCAGGAAGGGGCACTTTACGCTCGGAGTGGCGGTCAATCCGGGCAATTAGGCCTTGGCCCCCAAACTGGGTTGTTCTCGTTCGTCACTAATAACTCTCGTACATTTTTCCGGAACATCCCAGTTTTGGTTGTTCCAAAAGGTGTGAAGCTTGTCGCCTATGGACATTCCCACACGCTTATTTCAATGAGGGATGGTAAAATTCATGGATGGGGTTACAATAGTTACGGTCAGGTAGCCAACGAGAAATCTACATATGCTTGGTACCTGTCACCTGTTGACTGGTACTGCATCTATCTGTAGCGTAAGTAAAATCCTCATTCTTCATGTCTGCATAGGTTTTTATGTGAAAATTTCCAAATCACAGGTGTGTTGGGGAGGTCCGAAAACTAGCTGCTGGTGGGGTCATTCATCTGTATTGACTAATGCTTGTTCGTTAAAAGAGTTATGCGAGCTTATACTCGCAGAGACTCTGACTTTATCTGATGCGGCCAAGGTTGAGGATATTGCATCCAGAACTAGATCAGATGCTTTGGCTCGCCTCTGCGTGAGACTCAGGTACACAAAAGTATTTTGTGATGCCAAAATGAAAAGAACTACACAACTTGCTGGTACTTATGTACCGTGCTAAGCGTCAAAATGTTTCTAAGCTATGCAAAACTGAACCTGAGGAGAGTTCTACTTGTCAATCATGTTTATGTTAGAAGTTAGAACATCAATTTAGAAGTTATCTGTTAATATCTTTTTGGCTTCATTGACTTTGTTGTCATTGACTTTATGAAACTTGAGTTCAAAATCCATTCATGATTGTGGGAAAAAAGAAGGCCCTCCATAATAATTGGTGACATTTATCCCTGCATTCCCTTTTCTTGTACTGAGTTGTGGCTTTTTCATTAAATCACTTTTTTTTCTGAGCTATGTTTAGCTATCACAGTAACTCGGATCTCTGACTCAGTTTTGAATTCTGTGTTTCTTCAATTTTTGGCCTCAATATTTGCTTAAGTATTTATCTATTTGCATCCGCAACCATTGAAACATGTTCATTTTTTATTTGTATTATTTTTCACCATTTTGGTGCATAACAAAGCTTCCATATTTACAGAGAGGCCCTAATGGCAATCTCAATGTGATTTAAATGCTAATTGCAAAACAGCAGTTACTATGTTTTAGCGTCTTGATGATTCAGGAAACATATGACGTTTCCTCTAGCAACGGTCTTCTCTTGTGACGTCTCCTCCGGCGACGGTCTCCTCTTGTGACGTCTCCTCTGGCGACAATTTTCTCCTCCGACGTTCTCCTACGCAGCAATCTCGTCCATCGAGCTACAGTGCTGCGAGTTTCTCCTCCGGCGGCAGACTCGCGAGGTAGGTTCTTCTCCCTTTTTTCATTTGTTCTCTTGAAAATATTTCATTCTGATCAATTGTCTTAGGCTTGCTTAGATTGAATGAAAAAATTTAATTAAATTGGTTTAAATCTCAGCATAGTAGTCAAAATAGGTTGCTTACTATTCTTTTTATTTTGCTTTTAATGTTTCTTGATTTTTAGCTGTTTCTTGTTCTAATTTGGGGCAGATAATGGTTTGATTGGTTAATTTGATGGTGGATTCTACTCTGCTTATCTTATTGTCGAGAAGGTAGTGTGTGTGACTTCTTAGTTGCATTCTCTTGATTTGTTGTTTTTCTGACTTTTAATGGGTTTCATATGCATGTGAATGGCAATTAGATTGTTGTTTCTACCATTGATCTGATAAGCAATATGTATGGGAAGCAGTTGCTGACAGTAACTATGTGATTACACTCTACTTAAAAGTAAGTCACATTTCTTTCACTTTTTTTTCTTCTTTGATTAAAATGTTCAATCACTTTCTAAGTTGTTGAACTCTTGGGTTATAACTTATATCTCTTGATCTTTTCAATGTAGACATTCAATTAAACCACTAATTCTATATATGTCATTGACTCCTTTCCTGCTTTTTTCCTTCCTTTATTATTACTTTGGTTTAGGCACTTAACATTGTTTTAGACTTGCTAATAACCTTGTTGAAAATTGTTTGGCTCTCTGCGACGATTCCAAGCTTTTGCCCTTGTGCTCCAAGCTCATCTCTCTCTGCATCTCCTCACTCTCCTCCAACTCTGTGCTGTTCGCAACAAGGTTTGCCAATTCTCCATTTATCAGTAATTTCGAGTGTTTGCTTTTATAATTGAAGATGTTGTTGCTGATGTGTGTTGATTTTGCAAAACTGAATCTATCTTCCGATTTAGTTAATTTGTGTGTTTCATACTTTGAGTTTTCTATATTTTTATTTTTATGATAAAGATTTTTTGTTCAATTAATTTATTCTTTTCTTGTACTACTTGTAGTTTTGTATCACTTCTTTTGTGACCTTTAGGTTTTTGAGTTGAATTCTCTATGTCACTTTCTCAGCAGGACTTTTTTCTTGTAAGAATTGTTTCCATGATACCCCCATATAATATAATCTTATTTATAAAGCTCAACTGCCGGGAAGTTTCAATATTTTGTTGAATTTGCTTAAGTTTACTACATTGATGTAATTATTTAGTTTTGACTTAATCCTATTGGCAATTCGTTTTATAAATTTTTGTATCAAATGATGTAGGAATGCCCTATTTTTCTTGCTAGTAGTAATTCTTAATGATATTACCATGTTAGACTTTCAAAAGTAATGTGAGTTTTCTTTCCTCATTTGAGTTGATCATGAATGAAAGAATTCTAATGTTCCTACTACTCATTTTCAATTCTTTGTTAGTTGTCACAGCAAGAACAGCAAATCAAGATTGTAAGTTTGGTTTTTCAATACTGTTGTGTCAATCGGATACTTTCTCCTCACCCAAAAGGCATTTTTTTATACACATTGTACAGCTAAGAGTTTATAGTCTATAGATTTAGGATACTTGGTTTTTCAACTTTCTGTCTCGTGTAAGTAGTTAAGAAGTTAGACTATTTTTCTTATTAATAGAATTAATCAAATGTATAACTCAGAATTTTAACTATTGTGATGATAATAAAATGGTGATTTTGTTTATTATATTGTTTAACAGTGAGAACAGGTGGTCAGCACAACAAGAGGAATATTGTTTCTTCAGACAACTTTCCAGGACAACGGCGGACGACTTATAGTTCAAGATCACTGAAGCCTACTTATACACGGTTTCCATTTAGTACGAGAGCATGTTCTGCTCAGACTGCAACTTTTATATGTGCTACAGCTTTGGTATGTTGTTTACTCTCTCTATGTCCTCCTTTTTTTTATTTTTTAAATTTTGATTTATCATCATTGGAGCTTTAGCCGTCCCTGCATAGTGAGAAAAGCTCAAAAAAAAGCTCAGTTGTTTATCTTCTCGAGTGCTCCCTCTTTACCTAGAAATCATGATATTTTCTAATTCCAGTATTCCACTCGTTTATGTGTTTGAAATTGGAGTATAACCACCATGTAAATTATATTTGTCTTCTACTCACATATAATGCATATAATTACATTACATTTGGGAGACAGCTTTATTAGATACGGATTGTGTTTTAATAGTCATCTCTGACAAATGGTTAAAATGAAATGAATGGCTGAAAATTCATATCTTGTTTGTTGCTTTTGGTTTGTAAGCTTTCTAGCTTGAGGAAGTCTGGCTGGTGTTAAACATCACACATAACTAGATCCATGTTCGTTATTGATAGTGTGCACTCACCGACAGGACACTTAGAATACTATTGTTTGCTCATTGCGGTGACATACCTAATTTGGTGGACTTTTAAAAAAAGAGAAATACACAAATCACTTGGGGTTTAAATATAGTTATTAACTTCTATGCATTGTGCTGAGACATCCAATTTGAATGCACACTTGATGTCATAGTGGGAAGAAAAATATATTAGCATTGCTGTTAGCATATATTAATTTGAATGCACACTTGATGTGTCCTTTTATTTGTTATTTTGCATTGCTATTAGCATATATTAGTTGTTTCATTTGCATTCTGTTTTTTTTTGTATATATTTCTTTACCAGTAATCATTGACCTGAAAAGAATTTTACAAGAAAAAACTACGAGATACTCCTGAATTAAATGTTTGAACAATTAACTATGATAAAAAAAATTCTCACAGCTAAATAAATTTAACTTCTTTATTGGAGTTGCTCATTAAAAAAAATTGCAACTAAATGCATTACTATACTACAACAAAACTTATTCTAAATGGCTTATGATTTAACTCAATTTTAACGAAGGAGAAGTCACCACAACTTAAGTATTTGAGTATTTGAAGATTTAATCTCATTTTTATTGCTAATTTACTATTTTGGTTTTCACTTCTCACTTTCTATTTCTTTTAGATTACTCTTTCCAGTTTTAGTAGAACAGTTGTTTGCTACTTTCTTCTTTGTTTACCCGTTCTTATCATTTGTGTTTTAAATATAAGATGAGCACGAAATATAATTTTTTTAGTGTAGATAACATTTTGTAATTTGTATGCATATATGATTATCTACTAAAAAATTTTTCTAAAATGTCTTCTAGAGATTATTTTTTCTACCCATAAAATAGATTGATATGGACTGAATGAATTGATATGCGCAGAAAAGAGTCCTGCCATACAACTTATGATATTGTGAACTAGATTGAAAATGTGTTTATAAAAATATTTGTTGAAAACTATATTCAAAAAATAAGGGGTTTTGAAGGGTTTGTAATTCTGAATATTGCCACCAATATGGCAGCTTGACACATGCATGATAATCTAGGCATATTTTTATTAGTAGCCACTTTTGCTTTTTAATATTTAATTTTAAATAGTAAAATTATATAAATTTCATCATTTTGCATTTTAAATTGATAGAAAAATATAAATAGGACAGCGAAGAATAAAAAGAAATGTTATTTTAAAGATATTTACTATTATATAAATGACAGTATTCTCAATTAAATTTTCAGGATTTCTATTTTTAAGTTTTTGTTATAGAAAAATGAAAACAAATTGACATCATTTAATATTTCTTTTCCAATTAATTAAGGGTTCATAATTATAGAGAAAATGAGAAAATAGAGAAAGGGTTCCGCATTATATTTGTCTTTTAGTGGTGGCATACAGGAATCATTATTAATATTAAATTATTAATGCACCTTTGTCACATCACCTCTTTAGTTATGGTATGCTTCGAATTTAGCAAACTATTTCAATATTGTATTGTAAGATTTTGATCCATATGGGTGACATCATATGCGATTTATCTATTTTAATTTTAAATCGTTTGCAGATTTAATAATAAATAACAAGGGTATTACTAATGGTATGAATTAAGTTACCTTCATTTATTTGAGTAAATAAGTAATTTACTTTATTTAAATAAAAAAGGGCCAAAAAATGTTTATTTTCTTTTCCATAATTTTGTAAGCAATTAGATCATTCCATAAAACAATTCTTTTTTAATCAAGGCTAATGGCCCGTGTCACAAACATGATTTTTTGGCAGGTAAATAATTACAGTGACCTTAAGATAAATACACTCTCGTTAGACCAAATAATTAAGCTTTCCAATGACCTCATATTACACCACATGTTAATAATGCTATTGACCAATCAAACCATATTCATGCTTAGCTACTAACACCTATGCTACCAGAGAAGTCACCTATTTATGATCAACTATTTGTAATTATATGAAAGCTTTAAAACGTGATCACAAATTATGCAACGTGATGAAAACGTGCTGTCATACTTTGTTACTTATTTTCTAAGTATAATGATATTGTTAATCAAGCATACATATTAGGTTATATAAGAAAATTAGTTAGCTATGTAGCTCAGTGCCAGGAGGAGAAAAAAATTCACCAAAATGGAACAGTCTGGGTATGGAAGTATGGCAAAGATAAAAGAATGGAATAGCTTATAGGTATCTCTCTCTTTCGTTTAGAAGAAAAAAGAAAAGAAAAGATAGGGATGCTAATGCTATTATAAATAACTGGTGAAGGAACAGTGACGGTAAGCAATTAAGCACAATCTCCTCTAAGATTTTTACACTTACAACATTATCTTTTTAAATTATTTTTTAAAGTAATCCAAATATCTATCTTGTCAAGCATTATTATTACTCCTAGTAATTTTAAAAAATAATAATTTTTTTTCAATAGTAATATAAATTACTAATAATTTTATTAGCTAATATGTCAATTCTAGATGTATATATCTACTTTAGTTTACTAAATAATAAATAATTAACACATTTCATTAAATGACATAGCATAATGCTAGTGGTGCCATTATAATAATTAAAAAAAAAACTTCAATGTCAGGAAGGCATCAATGCAATGTGCAATAGTTAGTCAAATAAGAACAACTTTGACGGACACCGGACGCAATAGTTGAGGATTAGAAGTTAGTCTAATAATTGCAATAAACACAATAAAAACGTGCAATAATAAGATAAGTGTATGTGAGAATGCTAAATGGTGTTGAGCACATATTATTTGAGATATGGGTCTATTTACTGTGTAAACATCACGTAGATTTTTTTGGAGCCCAGGGGTGGACAATCTTTAGAAAAAAATAATTAATTAATATTGTGTTTATTTTAATTATTTAAAAAAAGGTCAAAAAGTGTTTATTTTCTTTTTCATAATTTTGCACACAATTAGATAATTCTATAAAACAATTCTTTTCTAGTCAAGACCAATGGCCTAGGTCACAAACATTATTTTTTGGCAGGTAAATTTTTTTATTGACCTTACAGTAACCTTAATGTTTTTTATCATCCTGTTTTGATGATGTCACTTTTTTTTTTCTAAAAGCCCAAATACAATATAAAAAAGGCGTCAGTTACCTTATCAAGAAGAAGAATAATATTATAATTTTCAAATAATAATAATAATAAACCGTCATCCTGTTACTATTTGAGTGACAGCAATATCTATAATCCCAAATGAACATGTGAAAAACACACAAATTCTACAATGAAAACTCCAAGATAAATACACTCTCTTTAGACCAAATAATTAATATTTTCGATGACAACCTCATATTACACCACATGTAATAATGCTATTGGCCAGTTAAACCATAATCATGCTTAGCTACTAACATCTATGCTACCAAAAAAAATAACCTATTTATAATTATATAAAAGCTGTAAAACGTGATCACAAACTTTTTTTTTTCTTTTGGCTTTAATTTTGCACCCTCCTTTTTTTGTGAGGTGCTTTTTCTTTTGGATTTTCTTTTAATGTTGCAAAAGTTGAATATAGTGATGAGCTCAAAGCATCCATCCAGGGATGAAACCACTTACTTGTTGAGCTTGAGTTGTTGTTGTTGTTGCAGTTATCTGATCTGGTCCTACCCCATTGTACATATAGTCACTGCTGCATAATTACAACACAAATATTAGAACATTATTTTATTTAAATAACTAATTCAAATTTGATGCATTTATATCCAAATAGTATACACATCAACAATAAACAACATCAACAAAGTTTTATTATCTCATCAGATGAAGTCGGCTGTATGAATCAAATGGTATCATTCATATCATGTCTATAGAATAGAATCGACTACACTTAATGAGTTAAGACTCTTTTATTGTTATTTGTTGTAGATACATCAACGATAAATATTTTAAAATAAAAATAAAAAACAAATCATATATTAAAGAGTTTTATTAGGTATATTTATTTATCTAAATGATTGATCGGCTCACTCATCATCTAATTATTAGATTTTACATAGCATTTGATTTATAACAAGTATAACAAATACTTCTTTTAATAATTATATTGATCAATATTTTAATTAATTGTTACCCAATCTGCAAAGTGGGGTTGCATTCCAGAGGCTGGAAGATGCCCTGAGAGGAGTGAGCATTGTGTGGAGCAGCATATTGATGCATACTTTGATTACCAGCTTCCCATGATTGCTGCCTATATTGATTCTTTGAATTGATTTCATCCAGCTATTTAACAAACTGTAACCATGAATTTCATCGTCATCTTCTGTAAAAGATAGATTATTAGTGTGGACAATGGTATGAATTAAGTTACCTTCATTTATTTGAGTAAATAAGTAATTTACTTTATTTAAATAAAAAAGGGCCAAAAATGTTTATTTTCTTTTCCATAATTTTGTAAGCAATTAGATCATTCCATGAAACAATTCTTTTCTAATCAAGGCCAATGGCCCGTATCACAAACATTATTTTTTGGCAGGTAAATAATTACAGTGAGCTTAGGACAAATACACTCTCGTTAGACCAAATAATTAATCTTTCCAATGACCTCATATTACACCACATGTTAATAATGCTATTGACCAATCAAACCATATTCATGCTTAGCTACTAACACCTATGCTACCAGAGAAGTCACCTATTTATGATCAACTATTTGTAATTATATGAAAGCTTTAAAACATGATCACAAATTATGCAACATAATCAAAACGTGCTGTCATACTTTGTTACTTGTTTTCTAAGTATATTGATATTGTTAGTCAAGCATACATATTAGGTAATATAAGAAGAGTAGTTAGCTATATAGCTCAGTTCCAGGAGTAGAAAAAGAATTCACCAAAATGGAACAGTCTGGGTATGGAGGTATGGCAAAGATAAAAAATGGAATGGCTGTAACAGGTATCTCTCTCTTTCGTTTAGAAGAAAAAAGAAAAGAAAAGATAGGGTGGCTAATACTATTATAAATAACTGGTGAAGGAACAGTGACGGTAAGCAATTAAGCACAATCTCCTTTAAGATTTTTACACTTACTATGGAAATTGTAAGTACACAATTCTGCTCCTCACTGCTTCTTCGCCAGCGGCCTCCGATGCACGCCTCGTTTCAGTAACAGAGTGTGGTTAAAAACCCAAACTCTGCTGCCCAATTTTTCCCAATAGAATACAGAAGCGTGCTCGCTACCGTCAGTTTGAGGAGTAGGGACGTTGGTGAGTTGAATTGGGTTGGGTGGGAATAAGGTTTCTGTTTATTGGGTCTGGGTCCATTATGGCCCACGGTCCTGACAAAAAAAACTACCCTCTTCCCTCTAACCTTCCTTTACCGTAAATTAATTCTCTTTTGATTATTCTTTTCAGCAAGCTTATGATTCAGAGAGAAGTACTCCATATCTAACTCCGATGACCCACCCGAGCACTGTAAGTAGCCTTTCGTAATTATTTCATGTAAATTTTCTAGAGAGAAAATACTTGTTTGTTTTACAAGCAATATTCTGAGTGTGGTTAAAAACCCAAACTCTGCTGCCCAATTTTTCTCAATTGAATACAAAAACGTGCTCGCTGGCGTCAGTTTGAGAAGCATGGATGTTGGTGAGTTGAATTGGGTTGGGTGGGAATAAGGTTTCTGTTTATTGGGTCTGGGTCCATTACGTCCCATGGTCTTGACAAAAAAAACTACCCTCTTCCCTCTAACCTTCCTTTACCCTAAATTAATTCTCTTTTGATTATTCTTTTCAGCAAGCTTATGATTCGGAGAGAAGTACTCCACATCTAACTCTGATGACCTATCTAACACCGATGACCCACCTGAGCGCTGTAAGTTGCCTTTCGTAATTATTTCATGTAAATTTTTCTAGAGAGAAAATACTTGTTTGTTTTACAAGCAACATTCTGAGTATGGGTTGGAGCAATATTTTTTGCGTTCATATAATTACTCCATTTTTTTGCAGCAATCTTCTCAGTATGGGTTCCGTTTATCAAGAATTAGCTTATATATTTGGGAATGTTGGTGAATCATCAAGAAAATGGATCCAAGGATGCGAGGTTTCATTCTACTGGTTTCTGCAGTAGTCGTGTTGGAACTACTGCATTTTATTAGCCTTCCTAAATTTGACAAAAATAAGGTTCTCAATTTTCAGGAAGGTTTTGCTATGTCTTTTACTTCGATGGTACCGATTTCTGTAGTGTCTTGGAGCTTTATTATAAATTTAATTTTAATAAAACGAATTTATCCTATGCTCCAATGTTTGGAGCTAATATTTTGGGCATTAGCCCCTTTGCATGTAATTTCTGATTTGGTACATAGAACTGAGAAAAGTTGGGTAACAGTGAATTCGTATACCATACCAATGTTATGGTTTACGATCTTAGGAGGCGTTTTGATAGCTCTAATGTTAGGTTTTATAGTATTTTTAATCTCTTTTTTATTATGGTTAGATAACAAAAGGAAAGGATTAGCTTTTCAAAGTGTTAGTTTTATCCAGGCTAGTATATGTGTGTAAATATATGTATACAATTGTAATTTAATGTAATTTACTAATGAAGTATTTAATTAATTAATTATTTTTGTTTATTTTAATTAATTAATCATTATGCGATTGCTTGCTTAAAAACTGACTTGCCCTGATGCAGCAAATCCTTCCCAATATTTTTAGCCATCTCCTTGTTACTTTCATAATTCATACATTTAATTTGTTATTTTGCATGCAAAATCTTCCTTGCAAGCAACTACAACTTAGAGCTGGATATTGCATCCAGAACTGGATCAGATGCTTTGGCTCGCCTCTACATGAGGCTCTAGTACATGAAAGTATTTTGTGATGCCAAAATGAAAAGAACTCCATGTGATCAACCCTTTTTAGTTTGGCCTCTCTTTGGCCTATAGTGACCTTACCCTCTAGATCTTGTAATCTTTTCCTCCATGGAAATTGCTTCAATTTTTTCAATTTTTAGATTTTCTAAATATTTATTATTATAAAAAAATATTATTCTGTTGGAGTGGTTTGTGAGAGTTGAAATTCGAGGTAGGTTGAAGCATTCAGAACTGAGTGCCTGTAAGCTCTCTCTGACTTGACTTCCACTCAGTTTACATTTACATTGTGTTTTATGTGTGATATTGCATGCTTGTGCTTTTGAGAAGCTTGGTGCTAATAATTTCTTGTAATTTACACACAATCATTTAAAACTATACCACAATAAATGATATCTTGCAGTTTAATCATATTTATTTTATAGTTGAAATTGGAGTTCAGTGAATTATGATAGTTGTCTGTTATACTTTTTATTTGTTTTTGTTGACATGTGTAGGTGATGGTATTTGATGAAACGACGTAATTTTGAGTGAAAAAGTTTGTGTCGAAGATGAAGCCAGCAACAAAGGAAAGCAAAGATACAAATACAAATTATAGACATTGTGAATACTTCAGATTAAGCCTTGTCATGTACATAAGTATATAACAAGTTTGCTTAACCATTATTGTGAGTTCAATATCATCCATGTTTCTATTGCCAAAACTTATTATGAGGAAAAAGGATAAGGCAATTGTAGATGGAAACTTTCTCATCAGTTTCTCCTTTCAAGAATTTTTTTCTTCTCTTTTTCTTTGATCCTAGTGCTCTTGCAATTTTACATTTGACCAATGATGTATTTTGCAGATAAAATGAACTCTGTAAATTTCATGGATAAGTTTGATGGCTATACATGGAGTTTATCCATAAAACTTCTACCCATTTTTTACCTTTGGTGAAATGAGTAAATTAAACTAGTAACAACTGCTACTTGGTTTGGATCAATTAAAACAAATTTGAAAGCAAAAGTTCATGATCATGTAAGCTAATGCATTCTTAACAGAAATTCAGGAAAAGTTCAAATAAACAAACTTCAGTTGCCAGTAGTTTCAGTTCAAATATTTTCTTAAACAACGAATTAATAGCTTTTACGATTGTACTTTTGTGCCTTCCAAGTTACAAACCAAAGGAGCAATAATCATATTCTTCAAATACTTGTATATACATGCATTATAAGCAAAGATGAAAACATGTGCACCCAAGTCAGATACATATTATGCAAAGACAAAATGGGAAACAACTCTAGCCAAGGACAATGTAACCTTAATGAAGTGCTTTACTTAAAAATATCCTTTGTTTCTTGTAAATTGAATGAAAACTGCAGTATTTCTTAGTAACTGTACCTTTTTATTTTAAGGTTAAGAACTCATAACATCATTAGTTGTAAATTGAATAAATTCAACCATAACTTAAAAATGTCAATAACCATTAGCTTATATGTGTCTAATTCAGATGGTAAAAACCTTGTTATTTAAAAGTTTGTAGTTAAAAAAAGTACTGCATCATAAAAATTCTGCAAGCGAAACTTCTTGACTGAAAAGTTAATGTAAAATTTAAGCAATAAAACCAAACATGTTAGTGACAACTTTTGGTGTAGGACACAACTCACAAGTATAGTGTGCATTAAATTACATACCAGCAAAGACATGGTCATTCACTTTATTATTAATAGTTGTAACTTTTAAGGAATAATTTACAATGGAGAAGAGGTAAGATGGATTGTTTTCATATTTGGTACAGTGGAGTATAGATCGCATGTCAAAGATCAACGTATTATTTGCAAGAACAAGGTTGTGTATGACAAAATGGGAAAGTTTATAACTGAGAAGTTTAACTTGTAGCAACTTCAAAAGCTCTCAGAAAGACCTCAGGGGGTTGGTTGAGCACCACTCAGCTTGTGATTCCCATTAATCTGCAAAATATGATTCAAATGAGTGAATTTGCTCGAAAGTGGCGACGATGAGAATGATGAGTGATGACCTTTTGTAATCTTAACAAACTGACTTGGATTTCTATACACTCACCACATAATATGGAACTCCTCCAATGTTACTTGAGTATGTTCTGAGTTCATCCTCAACCTATGTAGAGACATGGAATAGAAAGCAATATCAGTTGCCACGAAATCTTGTATAATTTGCAAACTCGTTCATGAAAACTACACAAATGTGCAATCTAACACAGTTGCAAGACATAAGGGTGTGTTTTGTTTCTGTGTCCTATTTTAGGATCTTGCAAAGGAAAAAATGGAAACAAAAAACATAATAGTATCATATTCATGATTTTCACTATTTTTTCTTTTTGATAAAATCCTAAAAACATAATACAATGAAAATGAAAACTGGAACAAGGCCTTAAGTTTTTAATGTTTTAACAAAAACAAGGCACATTAAGCATTTGAAAGTTAGAACATCGAACACCTAATAACCGAAGTATCATAAATGGAATATATTTTGGCAATACCCTGAATCTAAATCAAGCATGAGTGAGTTTGATTATAGAAAGGTTACCCCCTTCAATCCATTGTTGGGGTTCTTAAGAAAGTCATCTGCACCTTCTACACCAACCTTTGCAGCACATTCCAGAAGAAAGTTCCTGCATCCATATAGTATTAAGGGTATTCAGGATCATTCTAATGCAAAACAGATTATGTATGAAATTCATTGTCATTTCTTTGTATTGCAAAGTTATGTTGCTTGTTTATTGGGTTGCTTATGATCAAATTTGAGCTTAATTGTGATGAACTTGCGCATTGCATACCACATGTTCGATAAAATGCCTCAAAGAATATTTTGTTTGATTCATATGACTTAGCCATCATATGCTTTCAATTGATCTTTTGTTAGGCATATTGTATGAATTATGCAACTTCAATTCTGAATTTTGATTTCGATCAAATTGCTTTACTAATGCATTTCCTTGTTTCTATACTTTGAGTTCAACCACCTATATTTTTCAAAGATTTGTGTAACTTGTTAATGGGTGACTTTAGTTGCAAATGCATTGTGTTGGTAGAATATGAGTTTCATTGTTCATCTTGGAATTTAAATTGAGTAACCACTTTACAAATATTCAACTTTTGATGATGTCTTGATCAAACATCTTTTGGCTTCAAATTAAGAATGTTGTATATGTGATTACCACTTGTTGAGGATGAACAATTGACAATTTCCTTTTGGTGCTTACTTGGAGTTGCTTGCATTTCTTTGTTTTGTATTTGCAACTTGAGCACTTAGTTGGAAAACTTTGAACTTTGAGTTGCCTTAAGAGTGTGATTGCCGTTGTGTGCAGTCGGTGTGTGTGTTCCAACTGCGCGCACCATTGGAATGTACACACTGCCACTTTTGTGAACCACACTATCTTCAAGCTTCCAACTAAGAATTTGGTTTTCTTGAATTTATTAAGTGCTTCCTCATTGATATTAACTTACTGTTGTCCTATGACCTTGAAATTTTCTGTTCTTTTTTTCTCTAGGATGTGAAAGAAAGGGTAAGAAACCGGTCGCTTTACCGGTTGTGCAACCTACAACCCGCGCATCAAGACCATATTTCATGGATCGCCCGAGTGATAAACCGGATGTCTTAGTCAACCAGAGAGCCGAGTTCCAATATGACAAAATTGAGAAAAGGTCAATCCATTGGGAACGGACGCTTAAGGTTCCGATCAAGTACAAAACGGTCATCCATGAGCGGATTGTCTCACTTCATTGGGAGTTTCTTAAGCAAGACCTAATTGAAGTCAACAAAACCATGGTGCGGGAATTCTATGCCAACTACCAAAATTGGAAAGCGGAGTCGGTATTCCTCCAGGGAAAGAGGATGATTATTCAAGGATCAAGACGAGTGTGTTCAAGGGGAGACTGTCTTTGACTCCCATACTAGAGAGAATTGGCCGTCCCGGTGCTTCATGGGAGTATAGCAAAGGGAGAAATTCTATTCCCGCAACTATAGCTTACTCTGATTTGAATGTCGAAGCTCGTATATGGCATCAAATTATGGCGGAATACATCATTCCCAGCACCCATGCTACCCATGTGAGATTTAAGACTGCTTTGCTACTTTGGGCTATCATGGAAGGAAAGAGTATAGCCATTGTGCCTTTATTACGCACATCGATATGGAAACTGATTGAGAAGAAGAACATCAACATCCCTTTTCCATCAATGGTGATGCGTTTAGCAACAGCAACGGGGGTAGAGGAGCGTCCGAGAGACATTATGTTCAGGGTTCTAAGAGGCAACAAGTTCATTCCGAGGGGAGATTTGGAGAGATCAACAATCACAACACCCTCCGAGAGGAAGACACCCACATCACCACCATCAAGTTCACCAACTTCATCAACTGCTTTACCTTTTCTCCGTCCTCTTCCAGAATTATTACAAGATATATTGCACGATATCCACAACATGGAGCTTTTGGAGCAAAAGTGTTTCGAGTGGATATCAGCACGGCTAAAAGGAAGAGATTCCGGCCTAATTCCTAGAGCTTCATCCGAGCTAGCTGGGGAAGAGCATGATGCAGTTGACCAACCCACTTCTGAGTCCACCAGCTGAAGGTGGCCCCTCTTCATACTCTCGGAGCATAAGCATGCACGGAGGACCATGCACAAACTAAGTGTGGGGAAGATCGATGATTTCAAGGGGGGTAAAATTTCTCTTTTCAAGGCATTTTGCAATGTTTCTAGTAGTATTTTTTTGCCTTCATTTTGAGTACTTTTATGTCTATTTCATCTTGTTTGGTTTGTTGTAAATATTTTTTTATCGTTTATGGATATTTGGTAGTTAGTATTTGCATGTTGCATGATAGAATGAATAAATTGGTGAAACACCGAGGAATTTCCATGAGATCTTTTCTAGGGCATACCATGGATTGAATTGAAGGAAATATTGTGTTTACCAACTTGCTTGGAGTATTTTGCTAAGTAGAACATGGTAAAGAGCTCGAACAACATACCTTGTGAGATTTGAGCTTTAATAGATGGTTGCACCTTTTCAACCATAATGTTGTTCTTGTGTGTGTTTATAATCCTTTTTTATTGTGATCATTGATTTGCATGATTCTTTATGTCATGTATTTGTGTTTGGATGCATTTAGCATGATTGAGGCCATCTTTGATGTTAAACTCACTAACCTATATGGCCAACCCTTGCATTCACCTTTGTGAATCCCTTGAGCCTATAAATCTCTTTTTGTTCTGATGATAAGCACATTACTCCCCTTAAGCGGAAAACCGTTGATGTCTTCGAATTAATCTTTGATTAGCTTGGGTGGATTAGTGTGTAAATTCTAAGTGTGGGGGAATTTTGGAAAACATTGGTGATAGAGGCATGAACTCATTATGAAAAATTATTTGACAATTAGGTAATACTCATGCATTTTATTAATTAAGACATATGCATTCATAGTTCAATTTAAAAAAAAAAAAAAGAAAAAAAACATTGTGCACAACAAAGTATGAAATAAAGAGTTAAATAAAGGATGCATACGCTATGTTTGAAAAGAAAATACATGAGTGAGGTGAGATAGAAAAGGAAATGGGTAGATAGGTTGTAATGATATGTGTATATAGGTGATATGGGATTAGGTGGACACTCAAGCTAATCAAAGAACTAATTCTTTAAGTCTACTTAACTATATTTCATCCTACCTAAACCCTAGCCCTATTACATCCCTCTAAAGACCTCATGATATTTGTTATTCATGCATTAAGTACTAGTTGATTGTTAGTTGACTTGCAAATCTTTGAAAAGCATGATTAAAGGAGAATTGAGTGGTTAAACCCTAAACACTGAGTGAATTGAGTGGATACACATCCGGTGAGGGGTTCGATCGCTCAATTCTATGTTCTTACACCTTATATTGTATCTTCTTGCAAGTTGTTTAATTGGATAGTTTTGAAAATTTTAATTCAATTCTGTAGGCATTGATCTTAGTGCATGAACTCATTGCATTGGCCCTAAAGCTCTCTTGTGATGGATTGGAATTTCATGGTCTGTTTCTACCAACTCTCATCATAGTACATATTGGCAATTAGCCTTAGGATAGTTGCTTGCATTTAAGTAGTATATAGCATAAGTCATTCTCCCTTTCATCTATCTCCTTTGAGTATGTTTAGCATGAGGACATGATAGTGTTTAAGTGTGGGAAAATTGATGAACTCATATTTGATGATGATTTCTGGTTAGAATTGAATAGATTTCGTCACACAAACTTGCACTTATTCCCTTGAATAGCATGCTTTTGAACTTTCCTCCCAAATTGTGCTTGATTATGAAAATATGCTCTTTTATGCCCAATTTGATCTATTTTATCCCATTTGCCTTCTATTTGATGCCTTGATACTTTTTGTGAGTGATTTCAGGTGTATAAGGTAGGAATGGGTTGGAGAAAATGGAAGAAAAGCATGCAAAGTGGAGGAAATATGAAGAATCAAAGAAGATAAGTTCAGAGACGTGTGCGTACGCACAGCCACTTTTGTGTACGCATAGGAGCCCAAGCAGAGCGCGTGGATCATTTCGAGCGCGTCGCGCGTCCAGACAAGCATCGCCTAGTGTGCGTGCGCACAGCTACTTGTGCGTACGCACAGGAAGGGATTTTCGCAAAGTGTGCGGACGCACACGCGCGCATGACTTCATTAAAATGGCACGTGATTCGTGATTTGAGGGCTTCGGAGGCCCATTTTTAAAGTCTTTTATCTCATAATGGAGGAGAAATGAGGGAGATAACATAGCATATCATTAGGATAGTTTAGGAGTAGTAGTAGGAAGTTTTTAGTTTAGTTTTCTCTAAGTTTTTCATCATCTCTACTAGGGTTTATATTAGGGTTTTACATTCAAGTGCTATTTCCATTTTTTATCTTGGATTTTGCTAGCTTCCATTGTAAGTATTCTCTTGTTATTACTCTTTATAGTTACATTGTTCTTACTTTTTCTTATAATTAAGTTATAGTTCAATTTTACTTCTCTCTTGCAATTTCAATTTCTTGTTGATGGATTTGATGTTTGATGTTTGTTTTATGCTTTCTTGTGTTATTCTTGTTGATTGAGATCAATTATTGCTTTTAGTTTCAAGTCTTTTCTCATTTTTCCCATGTTTAAGGTTTTTGCCCACTAAGTATTTGACAAAATGTCAAATATGATTTTAGGCTAAATTTTGTCTCTTGGCTTGGGTAAAGTGAGCAATTGGGTTCCTAGAGTTGGAATGTCCAACAATTAGTGTCAATTCTTGGATTGTTAATTGTCTTTGTTCCCACTAACGCTAATTTGTTGCTAAGGCAATTAGCCAGCAATTTAGGATTTGTGGATTAAGAACACTTATGCTCATTTAACTTACTTTCCGATGTGAGGGTTGATCAAGTGAGACTAATCCATCATAATTGTCATAGTTGTGGTTCCAAAAAGGAAAGGACCCTTAGCTCACTCCAAGGCAAGACTCTTTTTATACTTCCAATCTTTCATACACCTCTATGTTAATCTCTTTTATACTTTACTTGTTTATATTACATAGTCGGTTCTTTAATTTCTTCATTAGTTCAATCATTACAATTTTGCATGTTTTTTATTGCTTTATATGTTCATTTTTTTGTTGACAACCCCTTGATCACTACAACCAGAATTGCACACTCATTGTTCTCAAGTGATTCCTTGGGAGACGACCCGGGAGTCAAATACTCTCGGTTTTAGATTGGTTTTGAATTGTGACACATCTTTTGAATTTCCAATTTGATCGATGATCGATTGTTGGGTTTGGTCTATGCTTGCAACGTTAATCCTCTTTCAGTGTGAAAATCCAAACCTATACAACTTAGGTCATTGCCATCAACCAACCTTTACAAGAAGTCGGTCGTTTTTGTCTTTATTCAAGCCGGCTCGCCTAGCTCGACCCATGGTATGAACAGTGCCCCTGCTCGAGCTTCGATCTTCCCATGAGGTCATTTTTTCTAGCCTCGATCCCTTAGGGGAGTCGTGTTCGAGCATCTTGGTCCAAGCTGTACTTCTTGTTGGAGAGTTTTGCGCTGAGTTTAAATGCGAAGCGTTTTTTCCTTTTTTGCCTCCTTTATTGTTTGCGCTTTATTCCTCGAGGGGGGTTACTTCCTTGGAAATATGCACATGCTTTTAATGCCTTTTAATTAAGCTTTCATTTTTGCTTTGCCGTTTCTTTTCCCTCTTTGTGACTTCGTTTGAAAATCAAAGGAGAGGTTTTTACCTTTAGTTTTCAATTCCCTTCTTCCTCCTGTTTCATTTTTTATCTTGCCCCTACGCTCGCTTTTCTGCACTTCTTTGCTCAGCGAAAAGAATTTTCTTTCATTTATTAGAAATATCGTTCCTTTCTTTGGCTTCTCGGGGCTTTCATTGGTTCTATTGCGCTCATTCCTTCTCTTATCGCACAGGTTGGTATTCTTCCCTTGTCTTTCTGATATTGTGTTTCTTTCATGCTTTGTATGCTTTGTTTGTCGCTGCTCCTATCGCTTTTCATCCTTGCATGCCTTCTTTTTGTACAAAGTTTGTTGCTTTTTTCTTTTTTGCTTCTGTTTCTTTGTTCGGGGACTCGTAGGTATTTAGGCGACAAGGTTTTGGTTGTGCCCTTTTTGGCGAAGGGGCTAGGGTTTCCATTAGGATTTTGATTATTTTGTTGATTTTCTTATGTGCCTGTGTGCTTGTATCTTCGTTGCCTCCAGAGGGTGCCCTTGGTCTTTGTTGGTGCTTTTTGTGAAAACAGGGGTGCCCTCTTACTGCGATGTTCCTTGTGCGTTAGTTTTCATACTCTCTGTTTTTTGTCCGAGTTGTTTTGGTAGTGACCTATTTTTTCTTTTTCTTGCTGTAGGGATAGTGGGCCTATGTCTTCACGAAAAAATATTGTCGAGATGTCTTCGAAAGTTCCTGCTGGTATGGCCGATTGGCTGGATTCGATAATTCTAATGTGTGTGACCGTAGCTGATCCCGAGTACTGTGTAAGGCTAAGGAGGTTCCATAGGATTTGCAGCAATAGGGATGATGAGAAGAATTATGAACTGGTGTCACCTGACCCTGAGGAGAGGGTTAGTTTTCCTTGCTTAACTCAGGGAGAACGGCCCTTTTTCTATGATTATAACTACTTTTTTAGTCAGCTGAATATCACCATCCCTTTTACCACTTTTGAGACCGACCTATTGTGGTCTTGTAATGTGGCCCCTTCTCAGCTCCATCCGAACTCATAAGGTTTTGTAAAGATTTTTCAACTGTTGTGTCAGGAATTGGGTGTCCGACCTACCGAAACTCTCTTTCTATATCTTTTTGTGTTGACAAAGCCTGGTGTGGCTAAGAAGAAAGCTTCTTGGATTTCTTTCCAAGAAACTCAAGGGAAGAAAGTGTTCTCTATGCATGATGAGTCTTTTTGTAATTTCAAGAACTACTACTTTAAAGTTTAAGCTGTCGAGGATGTCCACCCTTTCTTCTTAGATGAAATTAACGAGCCAACCTTCCCTTTTTGTTGGCAAGAAAATGTAATAGTAGTCAAATATTCTTGGGAGAGTCTCAGTGAAGTAGAACAAGCTTTGGTAGGCATTTTAGAGGAGAACTGGAGGGAACCTTCTTATCTTGACACAGAGATTTCTCGGAGATCCTTCCCTACTGCGTGCTGAACTGGGTAGTGTCCGACTTCTTTTCCTGATAGCTTTCTTCTTGTTGATTTGGTGATTTATCCCTTTCTTGTTTGTAATTTGTTTTCTTTGGTTTCTTTGTTCAGAAATGCTGAAATCTACGGACTCCTTGAAGGCCTTCCATAGGGCTAAGAAGGCGACAGCTGCACAAAACTTGACAGCAAAGACCTCGGAGGAAGGGTCTTCTCAGGTGCCTCCGAAGAAGTCGACCTCTGATGCTTCTGGGCCGAGAAAGGTCATTCCGACCCCTCAAGTCCGGATGATTCCTTCTGACCCTGTTCAGCCGACTTCTGGTGCTGCCTCCTCTCCTACTGCTGCTGGTCCTCCCCTAAACGACAAAAAACTGTTGGTTCTTATTATCTGAGTAACAAGGATTTTGATGCTGTGGGTTTCGCTACCGAACTGATTGCTCCTCATGGTAAGATCCCTTTGGATGATGTGTCACTTCTTCATCATGTTGATTTCGTTGTGAGTAGTAGTATCCGAGTTGCCAACATTGGGGTGGCCCTTTCCCGGATTATCAAGGAGTCCCCTGTCCACGCCACTAGGGCTTTTATGGAGGAAGCCAAAGCTGAGTTTGATAGGGTTAAAGGCTTGAAAGATGAGCTCGATGCCAAGGTTGCAAAGTTGGAAATTGACGTGGAGAAGGAAAAAGAGCGGGCTACTAGGGCGGAGGCAGCTGCTAACTTGTCTGATGAGGCTGTGAAAAAGTATAAGGAGAGCTATACCTGGACCTTTGGCGAGCTGTTAGAAACCAAGGAAAGACTTCAATCGGCCCAAGATGATTACGCCGAGCTTCAGGGTCACATGGTAAATAGTTTGACTGATATGTTCGAGATCCTGAAGGCTCAGGTCCGAGTTATTGCTCCTGAGGCCGATCTCTCCTTGTTTAGTATGGATAATGTGGTGTGGATGACAAGATTGTGCCTGCCCCTGACGATGACGATGAGGGTCCTCCTCTTGTGCCACCAGGGAAAGCCTCAGCAGCTTCAGCTTCTTCCATCCCTTCAGAGGTCAACCATCCAGAGTTTGAGCCTGATGTGCAAATTTTGAATCGGGCGAATGGAACTGTTGATGCTATCCCAATCTCGACCATTTCTCCTCCTTCAACCAAGGATACTACTACTGGGGAGACTTTGGATCCTTTGTGAGTTTTGTGTATTGTTATAGTCCGACTTGTGGACTTTGAGCTTTGCTTTTTGTAAATCTTTCTGAGGTTGGCTTCTTTGACATTTGATTTCTTCCTAGCAACTTTATTTTGCAACAATCAAAACACTTCAAACTCTGAGGTTGCTTTTCAGGTGGCCTTTTGAGTCTTTAATATTTTGTTATGGTAGCTGTATTTTGCTAAACGTTTGGGGTTTTACTTTTTTGTAACCCTTCTAACTTTTATTTAAGTACTTCCCGATCTGACCTTCTTTGAGTGATTAACATTGCTTTTGGGGGTCATACCTTGCTTTGACTTGGCGTTGATCAGCCTCGTATCAAGTTAGGCAGTCTTTGCGGCTTAGTGGCTAGGGTTTTTAGTGATTCATCCGATAGCTTTTTAGTGTTCCTTAGATAGAACTTTTTAAATTTCGGGTGACTTTTCTATAGCCCTGTTCTGAGGTCGTACCCATGCTCCTCTGTCGACCCGTGTGACCTCCTTACCTGAGCTTTTTAGTCTTATTCCAACAACTTTTTAGGTAGTGTTCCAAGAGGAACCTTTTTTTATAGTTTGTTTGGATGACTTTTTAGCTCTTGTTTGTGCTTCAGCTTTTTAAGTAGTGTCATTTTTACGAGACTTGAACTTTTATAGCTAGGCACTTTTGTCTCGACTTTTTAGCCTTTCTTTGGCCTTAGCGAGATGTCTTCATCCTTTTTCAGTGATTCTTTTGTTGGTCTAACTTCTCTGTCAGGCCTTGTTAAGTTATTTTTAGTAATCCATTTTTAGTCAGACCTCGTCAGATCGCTTTCTATGGATTAATTTTTATAACTTCTTGCAATAACTTTCTTCTATTGCTTTCACCTTGCCGACCTCTTTGTAATCGGGCGATGAATTTGGTTTTCACTTTGCCGACCTTTTCGTAATCGGGCGATGAATTTTTGCGTTTTATGAGCTTAGATTAATGCGTCTTGGTAGGAAACTTTTTAGGAAATCTGAAAATATTATTCAAATGATAATAAAAGATAGAGATATAAACAAGAGTGTATACATATGAGTTCTTACCCTTCTAGGTTGGGCAATTTTGTAGATCTTGGCCTGGCACCTCTAATGTTAGGCATTTATCGTCAATCTAGATTTCCACAAAATAGAGTACCATTGTTGAAAGTATAGTCTAGACCAACAATTAACGCCCAAATAAAATATTTCTTTTCAAAACAAAAATGTAACCGAAATCGAGAGTACCTCAACCTCGGGTCGTTCTCCCTAGGATGTAATTGAAATGTTACGCTTTCGGTTGTGAAGGCAAAAGGAGGATTTTCAATCAAGAAATGAAAGATTAAAAGAACTTAAGAAATCAAAGAACCAAGCAATGAGCAAAATTGTAATTAAATTCAAGTAAAAGAGAAATAAGATCAAAACTAGTGAAAATGCTATAAATGCATAAAACGCCTTGACTTAGGAATTGAGGATCCAAGGAATCCTATCATCATCATAACCACAACTATTGCAACCATGATGAGTCAATCTCACCTAGTCAACCCCAACCATCGAGGAGTAAGTCAAGCAAGCATAATTGACCTTAATCCATAAGTCCTAGCTAACTTACCAAACTAGTTGGTAAAAAGCTAGCGTCAATGGAAACAAGAGTCAACTAACTACCCAAGGATTACCACTAAATGTCAGACATTATGACTCTAGTATCCTAGGAACTCAAACCCCAAGCCAAGGTGGGAAGATCTACTCAAAACCTAGAGTTGGCATTTTCACAAACACCTTGTGTGCATAAAAGTAAAGCATGAAAAATTGCAAAGGAAATTGGAAAGCTATAACCAACTATCAACAAAACCAAATATAAACAAGTAATCAAGCATAAAGAAAGCATGAAACATAAAATTCACCAATCAAAACTTCAAGAACTCAAAATTACAAATATAAACAAAGCACTTGAACCAAGAGGAAATGAAAATAAAGACAATGTAATTAAAGTGGAATTAAAGAGTACTTACAATTAAAGAAGCAAAAATCCAAAGAAAAGCTTGCTATAAAATGCTACAATGGAGATGGAAATTAAAATCCTAAGAGAGCAATTCTACCCTACTCCTACTCCTACTCCTACTATATGAAACTATGAAAAATAAATGCTAAGTCCTAATGCCTTCAAATGTGTTGATTCTCCCCTTATATAGCACTTCAATTCAGCAATTCAGCCTTCCAAAATGGGCCAAAAGCCCACAAAATACGTGCTGCACGTGTTTCATTAATGAAATCATGTGTTAGGTCCTGTATAGACGCACAGATGTGTGTGTCCACACACTTTGCTGTTTTGGCTCCTGTGCGTATGCACAGGTACTTGTGCGCACGCACGCATGGAAATTTCCTCTTGTGCATACGCACGCTGGCTTGTGCTCACGCACACTTTGCTGTGTGTGCTTTTCCTTGTTTTCTTTATGTTTTCTTCCTTGTACATGCTTTCTTCCACTTTTGGCCATCCATTCTTGCCTTCAAGGCCTGAAATCACTCACAAACCATATCACGGCATCGAAAGACACAAAAGAGGAATTAAATTGCTCATTTCAAGCACAAAATTGCATGTTTTCACATTTAGGTTCAAATTAGGGATCAAACACAAAAGTATACTATTATGGTGTTTAAGTGTAGGTTTATGTGATGAAATCCACTCAAATCAAGCTAAAATATATCGGAAAATATGGACTCATCAACTCCCTCACACTTAAACAATAGCATGTCCTCATGCTAAACCAACAAGGAAAACAATCAAGGGGTAATCAACTTATTGAATGCAACTATCTATATGCATGCAAGTATATATATACTATCTATTCTTATATATCTATCTATAGTGTACTATGAGTTTGGTGAAAACAAACAAATAAATTCCCAAGCAAGTATTAGACATATAGGGCTTAAGTAAAGAAATGATCCAATGCAATAAAAAAATCTAAAGAATTGATTTACTCATCAAAATGAAGCAACTTGCAAGAATGCATGATAAGAGATGTAGGAGCATAGAGTTGAGTGATCGAACCCTCACTAAGTGTGTATACACTCTTAACGCTCGGTGTTTTAGGGTCAATTCACTCAAGTCTCCTCCTAATCATGCTTTCAAGGATTTGCTTTTGATCTAACAATCAACAAATATGTGATACATGAGTGCAGGTATCATGAGGTCTTTAGAGGGTTGTAGCGGGGTTAGGGTTAAGGTAGGATAAATATGGCTAAGTGGACTAAGGAATTAGATCTTTGATTAGCTCAAGTGTCCAACTCAACCTATATCAACCAAAAACTAACTATGCAACCTAACTTTCCATTCCCTTTTTATACACATTCATGCATCTCTTTTTTTCATCCAAATCTACATATGCATTTCTTATTTATCATTTTTTTTCTTAGGGAAATCTTTGTCCCTTCTGATTATTATTTTTTTCTATATATATATATATTCTATTTCTTTTTCTTTTTCTGTGACAAATGCATATGGTTAAAGTAAATTGATACATGAATGTGCACCCATTTTCCAAATTTTTCAATAAGTACCCAAAACAAAAATATTTTCTCTACCAATGCTTCCCAATATTTCTCCCACACTTAAATGACACACACACCTCAACCTAAGCTAATCAAAGATGCAATTCAAGGTCATTCCATGGTTTTACGCTTAGGCTTTTGATGTGGTTATAATTTGGACAAAGGGGATTAAGAGGCTCAAAAGGGGTTAACAAAAGTAGATGCAAGGATAGGTCTATATGGGTGAGTGAGTTTACTACAAAAATAGCCTCAATCATGCTAAATGCAATCACAACATCAAATATTAGAAATAAAGAATCAAGCAAAACCAAGATTACAATCATAGAAGGAGAAAGGACACAATGAACAAAATTAGTGGTTAAAGATTGTAACCACTCATTAAAACTCAAAAACTCACAAGGTATTTTGTTCTTTTTCTCTTTTATGTTCCATAAAAATCATTCAAACAAGTTTAAAAAATAATTTTCCAAATCAATTCGATAGAATGCCCTTAAACAAAATTCTTGAAAAATTCTTGTTGTTTTTCATCAAAATTATTTCCTATATGTATGTATGATGTGATGGATGCAATTTTTTTCAAAATTTCCTAGTTCTTCTCCTAATTTTCAACAAGCAAAAAGTAACATGAATAATTAGGATCAAGATAAACTAGGCATAAGCTATTCACATCATACAATCACAATCCATATCTATACTATATACCATGCAAAAGATGCAAAAATGCCACATGCAATAACTACGGATGAACTAAGATGTATATATATACTAGGAGAAAGTGCAATGCCACGATCAAAAATACTCCAAATATCTACAAGAAATATAGCAAAAGAAAACAAAAAATTAAAGTGCAAAGTGTTCGGAAAAGAAAGTTTACTCCCCCAAAAGTGGTGAATCCTCCCCCACACTTAAGCGTTGCACGGTCCTCCGTGCTTGAACACGATCCGGGGTGGGAAATGTCTCTCAAGGGCTCCACCTTCAGTTGGCAGACACGGGGGTTTGGGTTGAGTGGAAACCGCCAATGTCCAACGCATTCTTGGCATCTCCATCCTCAGTGTCCTCCTCCTCTCTTGGCTCCTTGCATTATGTCTCATCCTCACAAAGAATGAATAAATTATAATTATGAATCATAGGGCAAGTAGTACAAAAAGGTAAAGGCGATAGTAAAAAAGCATTTAATTGAAAAATTTTGCATAGTGATATAGAATACACACAACGGCCGGCTAACGTGGCATCCGCACAATGAAAAAGTAAGCGTAAGTTCCTCAACTAAATGGCCTAAGTCGCAAGCAATAGATGAACATCAATTAAGGACAAGCATACTTAGGCAACTGCAACAAGAGTGAATTGAATGTAGGAATTATTGGATATTAAAGTTGTGCAAGCGAAAGAGCAAAATTGATATAAAATTACACAACCAACAATAACCAATGCAATGATGAAGAGAACTACCTATTCATCCTTAAGAATAATCAAATGATCACATGGGAAGGTGGTTGCTACAAAAAGTGACAAGTCTTGATAAGAATCAAGTCAAGTCAACTCAAACAAATGCAAAGCATTAACAAGGAGCAAATACCTTGTGATGTGATCATATTGACATAAAAACCATGATGAACAAGCAATTCCATTCAATTCACTAAATTCAATTTGTACTTGTTAAAAATTGCACCAAATAAGACACACACAAAAAAACCAATCTCCAAATCAATTTTGTTGCTAGCAATTCAAAGCATCAAACAAGTACATTATTGAAATTTCAATCCCAAAATAACATGATAATCATTCAAAGGTACACAATTCTTAATTAGAATGCCAAACAAGGATATAGTTCAACACATGTGGTAGCTACAACACATGAAATAAACAAAATGTTCATTTAGGCATTATGTGAAACACATTGAATGCAGTGCACATATTCATCAAATTCAAGCTAAAATTCACATATCAACAACCTGTAAATAAAAAATTTGAACACTTGCAATTAAACAAACCAAAGTAGATTACCAAAGCTAAATGAAGAAAATAGAAAGCAAGCAACTAAACATAACAAATAAGATTAAAACAAGAAAAGTGAAAAGTTAAAGTATGAAGAAGAAAAAGATAGGGAACAGTGGCACTTGTGTTAGCCACTGCGAGTCTCACGGCGACGGAGCTCCGCCGGAGAAGAGAGGAAAGAGAGAAGAGAAAGAAGGAAGGAAGAAGAAAGAAGGAAAAAAGAAAAGTGGTGAGGAGTGACGCAACAGGGCACCCTTCCATATTATTGCCCAGACCGCGACCTGTGCGGACGCACAGGGTAGTGTGCGTACGCACACCAGCCAGAATTTGGAGCGTTCAGGCGCACAAGGTGTGCGAGCGCTGCTGGCAAAGGGGGTCTGAATACGTCTGCATGCGCACAGCTCTGTGCGCACGCACAGGACACTTTTTTTTTTCAAGAACAGGGTTGTGTGCGGCTGCACGCATCGTGTGCGGTCGCACAGGGGGAAAAAAGAAGGTGGTGTACACACACAAGCCGTGCGTGTGCTACAAACAGAGGGAGTTTTTAGGGGCGTGCGGGTGCACATTTCTGTGCGGACGTACAGGGACGGGAAAACAGGGGAGCTGTGCGCACGCACGATGCTGTGCGGACGCACAGGTCTCTGTTCCTACAACGAAAATTATGCCTCTAAGGCATCAAACTTGACATCCAAAACAGATTTTCAAGTCCCAAAACATCATAAAACTCCCAAAAATACATTATTTCACTAAAATTAACTAACAACTGATGACATGTTATCATGTCATGTTTTTCTATGCTTTTTCATATAAGAAATTGATGATTAGTGCTTAAATATTGAATGCTTTTGTGCCTAAATGGTATATTTCTTTGATCTTTTGATTTTATAAACTTTGTAGAAAATAATAGAAGGAGAAGCAATAAAAGCACTAAAAAGAATAATCATACTCCCATGGTGGCAAAAGAGTTGGAAACAAACTCAAAGAGGCTTATGAGTTAAGAAAAGAGGATTTGCAACCCTGACCTCTTTACATTCCAACAGAAATAACTTGAGCTACAAAACTCCAAATGAGGTAATTTTAGTGGCATTGGAAAGTAGACATCTAGAACTTTCCAAGCATATATGGCACTTTATGGTGGACACTAAATCTGAGGGAGAAAACTTGCCCCAAAAGTGCATAGATGAACATGGTATCAACCTGCAGTAAGGCCAGCTGACCTCTTCACCTTCCAAGGAGGATAACTTGAGATGTAGAGTTTGGAATGATGCGCTCTCAATTGCATTAGAAAGTAGACATCCAGAGCTTTCCAACCATATATAATAGTATGGAGTGAATGACGTTAGAATTTTTGCCAGTAAAGAATTTCATAAAAATAGTCGTGTTGTAGATATAGTCTCTAAACCGACAGAAATCCCTTCGTACAAACGTTTTGGTTGTCACAAGTAACAAACCCCTATAAAATTGATAACCGAGTATTTAAACCTCGGGTCGTCTACTCAAGGAATTGTAGGGAGGTATGTTCTTATTATTGGTTAAGAGTTTGTAAATTGGGATTTTGGAAGTAAGGTGGGAATATGTTATATGACAAATAATTTAAATGGCAATTAAAAATAAATAAATACTGTAAAGCAACTTTTGGTAAGGTATGAGAAATTGGAAGTCCAGTCTAGTTATTCTTATCAATAACAATGAAAGTCGAATCTTAATTCCACTTAGTTAACCTTTACTAAAGTAAAGGAAAGTCAAGGGACTAATTAGTTTGATCTTCGAATCCTATTTATTTCCTGAGAAAATATTGGGATTATTGAAGTTCAACTCAATTGGCAAGATAACAATTAACAATTATGCTGTTGAATTGGATAACTCCTGAGTTACTGATTTCTTAACCAAAACCAAAAGGGAAAAAGTAAATCTACTGGAATAAGAATGCCTTCATATGGGAAGTAATAATCATGTAAATAAAAGAAAGCAATCATAAGTCTGAAATACCTCAAAATATATTAAATAGAAAATCAATCTAAACATAGAGAGTCATAAACAAAATTGAGAAAAGAAATAAAAGAACATTGAACCTGGGATTGAGAGTCACTCCTAAAACTAAGAGAAGTCCTAAATCCTAATCCTAAGAGAGAGGAGAGAACCTCTCTCTATCTAAAAACTACATCTACTCCTAAAATTGTGAATTTGAAAGCTTCCTATGTATGGATGCATTCCCCCACTTTATAGCCGCTAATCTGTGTTTTCTGGGCCGCAAACTGGGTCAGAAACAGCCCAGAAATTCCCCCCTGCAATTTCTGTTACGTTCAGGTCGCGGAAAGGTGATGCGGCCGCGTCGTCCATGCGGCCGCGCGGATTGGGTGTTGGCCAGGTCACGCGTCCGCGTGACCCACGCGTTCGCGTCACCTGGCGTCGGAGAAACTATGGCAAATTATATATCAAATCGAAGCCCCGGACGTTAGCTTTCCAACGCAACTGAAATCGCGTCATTTGGACCTCTGTAGCTAAAGTTATAGCCGTTTGAGTGCGAAGAGGTCAGGCTGGACAGCTTAGCAATTTCTCCAACTTATTGTATTCCTTCCACTTTTGCATGCTTCCTTTCCATCCTCTGAGCCATTCCTGCCCTATAATCTCTGAAAACACTTAACACACATATCAAGGCATCTAATGGTAATAAGAGAGGATTAATATTAGCAAATATAAGTCCAAAGAAACATGTTTTCAATCAAAGCACATAATTAGAAAGGCAAATGTAAAACCATGCAAATAGTATGAATAAGTGGGTAAAGAGTTGATGAAAACCACTCAATTGAGCACAAGATAAACCATAAAATAGTGGTTTATCAAACTTCCCACACTTAAACACTAGCATGTCCTCATGCTAAGCTTAAGATTACTATAAAGATGAAGAGGAATGGTAGGATGTATGAAATGCAACCTATCTATATGAATGCAACTACATGTAACAAAAATGTTCCTGCCTACTTGGTTAAAAATAAATAAGTTCCCCCAAGACAAACATAAATCAAATTTCACTAATTAAAATTATACAGTAAAAACAAGTAAACCTGTAAGAAGATAGCTCATGAAAGCAAGGAACATAGAATTAAGCACTGAACCCTTACAGGAAGTGTATATGCACTCTAATCTCTCAAGTGTATAGGGTTAATCACTCTACTCTTCTCTAGTCATGCTTTCTAAACTTTGTTCTTCATCTAACCAATCAACAAATATTTAATGTACCAATGCAAACATCATGAGGTCTTTTCAAGGTTGTAATGGGGCCAAGGTAAGGGTGAGGGTATATATATAAGGCTAAGTGAGCTAGTGAAGTGAATCCTTGAGTAGTCTAAGATCTCACCTAACATATACATACTCT
The DNA here is from genome assembly GCF_000816755.2 of Arachis ipaensis. Classification (NCBI taxonomy): domain Eukaryota; kingdom Viridiplantae; phylum Streptophyta; class Magnoliopsida; order Fabales; family Fabaceae; genus Arachis; species Arachis ipaensis. The sequence goes on from NC_029791.2 coordinate 103,071,949, forward strand.
ATTAAAATTATACTTAGCTACCCAAATTTTCCCAATTTTGTATTACATACTCATGTATCAAACTTTTTTTTTCTTTTGAATTTTGTCCCATGTGCATTGGTTCTATTTATTTTGCATTTAGGGTAATATATATATATATATATTTGTATCCCCTTATTTAATTACTTAATATTTTTTTTCAAGCACATGGTAAATTGATTATTTCGATTTTACATGAGCATGCTTCCCAAAACTTTTATTTTGAAATGTCTTTATTCTTTTTAATTTTCTACCTTTGTTTTTATCATCCATGTTCCCATAAGGTTCCCCACACTTAAACAATACATAATTTCTATCTTAAGCTAACCAAGGATTCAACTTGGAATTTTTATTTTGTTTTTGTGCTTAAGGCTAGTAATGTGGTTATTAAAACAAGGAGGGATTTAGAAGCTCAAGGGGGCTAACAAGGGTGATGTAAAAGGTAGGCTAATTTGGGATAAGTGAGCTAGAATCAAACAATGGCATCAATCATATGCAAGCATGTAAATACACTAAATAATGGACATATAGATTGGAACAAAATATAGATTACAATCATAGGGAAGGAAACACACAAGAATAAAAATTTATGGTTAAATAATGTAACCATGTAAATAAGCTCAAAGTCTCACAGGTTGTGTGTTCTTTGGCTCAAAAACCATGTTCCAAATACAACTTCAAACAAGTTTAACCCAAAAATTTTCATTTTAAATTAGTGAAATTTTTCAAAAATAGGGTCCTAAAAAGAATTTTATTACTTTAACCAAGTAATAACTAAATGCACAAAATCAAATAAACATGCAATCAAATATGCAGATGCAACAATGAACAAATTAACATTGGTGTTGAAATAGGAAATAACTAACCCATGGAGATCGGTATCGACCTCCCCACACTTAAAGATTGCACCGTCCTCGGTGCATGCTAAGATGTGCAAGTGGATGGGGGTTGTGGTTCCTTAGCTGGGGCTCTTTTTGTTCCTTTCCTTGCTGTTGATTTGGGAATGGCTTTCTCTTTTCCTTTCTTGGTGGCCATCTTGAAAAAGGAAAGAGAAAGTAAATTAAATTCAAAGAGATATATATAGCAAGGAAGAGAACGGAAAAGGTGGTGATGGATGCACATTAAGATATATCTGACATTAACACATGCTCGCGAGTACATGTGAAAAGCCATCAATGGAAAATAGCTAGTGCATATAAGGACAAGTGAATGCAAGGTGTTTATTGGCATGCCGGCAAAGGGCATGAGTAGCATAGATCAAGCATTACTCATAACAAACCATCATGTTTGTATTGACAATTAATTTCAATTAATACAATAGTAAAGGAAGTTTATGAAAAGCAAGCATTGAATAGTATAAAGTAAAATAGAGAAGTGCATAATGCCATATGGGCTTTTTCACAAACACATAGCATGCATAGTAAATAAGCTATTTGAAAGTATTAAATTGAACATGCAAGCATCCTTTAAAAAGTAATATATAATTGTCAAATAATTATGCAACAATCCACAATGACCCAAATAAAATTCCAACACTAATGAAAATAATGCAATGAATGAAAGTATGCAAGTAAGCAAAAGAAAATAAAAGATAAGAAGAACGAGAAGGGAAGGAAGGGAAGAAGAAGTAAGTAAGAAAGGAGGGAGGAAAAATTAGGATTGGGGAAGATAAAATATTTTGGCATATTAGGTTAAGGTGTGCGACGCTGGCGACGCGGTCGCGTGGATGACGCGGCCGCGTGGTGCGCAATAAGGTCAAGCGACGCGGACGCGTGGGTCATGCGATCGCGTGACTCGATTTGTGCTAGTGGCACGAGTGCAGCCTCGCGCTCGCACAACTCTCTGTTCAAAATCTTATTAGTGCCAAATTTTAAGTGACACGATCGCATGGGGCATGCGATCGCGTGAGTGGGCTTTAAAGGAATATGACGCGGTCACGTGGGTCACGCGGCCGCGTGGGAAGGATTATGCGTTCAGCACCAATCCAGCACCACTCTCGCACAACTTTCGGGTGTGCACCATTTTGACGTCGAAATCTTGGTCACGCGGCCGCGTGGGGCACGCGGTCGCGTGGAGGGCATTATTCTTATATGACGCGGTCGCATCAGCGATGCGGTCGCGTGGGAAGATTTGTGCCATTGGCACGCCTCTAGCCACGCTCTCGCGTGACTTTTTGTTCGTTTTCTTTTCTTCCCATTGCACTGGTGACGCGGACGCGTCAGCGACGCTGCCGCGTCGCGTGCATGTTTTTCCTTTTTTTTAATGCAATATGCAGATGCAAATGCAGTGCTTAATGTGAATGCTATGCATGATTCCAGGTTCAATGAAAATAAAATAAAATAAAAATAAACAACACGAAATAAAATTGAAAAAGAACGATCATACCATGGCGGGTTGTCTCCCACCTAGCACTTTTAGTTATAGTCCTTAAGTTGGACATTTGATGAGATTCCTGCTATGGTGGCTTGTGCTTGTACTGATCCAGGAATCCCCACCAATGTTTGTATTTCCAGTAGCCTCCGGGGTCCCAAACTAAGCATGTAAAGCCCTTAAGAAGCTTCAAACAGATTCTTAGGCTCCTGGGGTGACAAATGCCAGAACAGATTCCAGGATCCCAAACTTTACTTTTACACCCGTTTTTGTCTCGATCTGCATTTTTCCAGCCGGGTGAAAGGTGATCTGAATTCTCACTGCAGCAACTAAACAGCTTCCTAGACCCATTCAGTTGAGCTTTATACCAACCTTTGCGTTTGAACTTAAAGCTTCCAACCATGATGAACCTTGCAGGACAATTCTTACCACTGGCCATCTTCCTCTTACTCTTAATATCATAAAGAGCTCTAAGTTGACCATCCGTCTCTAGTAGCCTATATTCAAGTGGGGTTAGAAAGCTAAGGGATATGAATTTTACCCACTTGAATTTTTTGAAGGATGATGGCAACTTAGGGGGAGGCATCTTTAATGGAATTGCAAGCTCCACTCCCTTGTGCTCTTTTCTGATAACTACTACCTCTTGATCAACCTCTACAAAATCTTCAAAACATTGGAACCAAACTTGAAACCAAAGGGGTGAGAATTCATAGTAATTAATAAAAATTAAAAACAAAAATAAATAAACAAGCAAAAGAAATATTTTTATTAAATATTTACAATAACCAATAATAAGGCACACGTTTGCAATTCCCCGGCAACGGTGCCATTTTGACATTAGGATTTTTGCCAGTAAAGAATTTCATAAAAACAGTTGTGTTGTAGATATAGTCTCTAAACCGACAGAAATCCCTTCGTACAAACGTTTTGGTTGTCACAAGTAACAAACCCCTATAAAATTGATAACCGAGTATTTAAACCTCGGGTCGTCTTCTCAAGGAATTGCAGGGAGGTATGTTCTTATTATTGGTTATGAGTTTGTAAATTGGGGTTTTGGAAGTAAGGTGGGAATATGTTATATGACAAATAATTTAAATGGCAATTAAAAATAAATAAATACTGTAAAGCAACTTTTGGCAAGGTATGAGAAATTGGAAGTCCAGTCTAGTTATCCTTATCAATAACAATGAAAGTCGAATCTTAATTCCACTTAGTTAACCTTTACTAAAGTAAAGGAAAGTCAAGGGACTAATTAGTTTGATCTTCGAATCCTATTTATTTCCTAAGAAAAGATTGGGATTATTGAAGTTCAACTCAATTGGCAAGATAACAATTAATAATTATGCTGTTGAATTGGATAACTCCTGAGTTACTGATATTTTAACCATAACCAAAAGGGGAAAAGTAAATCTACTGGAATAAGAATGCCTTCAGATGGGAAGTAATAATCATGTAAATAAAAGAAAGCAATCATAAGTATGAAATACCTCAAAATATATTAAATAGAAAATCAATCTAAACATAGAGAGTCAAAAACAAAATTGAGAAAAGAAATAAAAGAACATTGAACCTGGGATTGAGAGTCACTCCTAAAACTAAGAGAAGTCCTAATTCCTAATCCTAAGAGAGAGGAGAGAACCTCTCTCTCTAAAAACTACATCTACTCCTAAAATTGTGAATTTGAAAGCTTCCTATGTATGGATGCATTCCCCCACTTTATAGCCTCTAATCTGTGTTTTCTGGGCCACAAACTGGGTCAGAAACAGCCCAAAAATTGCCCCCTGTGATTTCTGTTACGTTCAGGTCGCGGAAAAGTGATGCGGCCGCGTCGTCCATGCGGCCGCGCGGATTGGGTGTTGGCCAGGTCACGCGTCCGCGTGACCCACGCGTTCGCGTCGCCTGGCATCAGGGCAACTATGGCAAATTATATATCAAATCGAAGCCGCGGACGTTAGCTTTCCAACGCACTTAGAACCGCGTCATTTGGACCTCTGTAGCTAAAGTTATAGCCGTTTGAGTGCGAAGAGGTCAGGCTGGACAGCTTAGCAATTTCTCCAACTTATTGTATTCCTTCCACTTTTGCATGCTTCCTTTCCATCCTCTGAGCCATTCCTGCCCTATAATCTCTGAAAACACTTAACACACATATCAAGGCATCTAATGGTAATAAGAGAGGATTAATATTAGCAAATATAAGTCCAAAGAAACATGTTTTCAATCAAAGCACATAATTAGGAAGGCAAATGTAAAACCATGCAAATAGTATGAATTAGTGGGTAAAAAGTTGATGAAAACCACTCAATTGAGCACAAGATAAACCATAAAATAGTGGTTTATCAGTGAACCTCAAGGATGGGCCTCAGAAGCTGGCACTAAGTTTGGCCTCCAAACGGCGCTCATAGAGCTACGTTTTATTAGTAAACGCAATGCTCTTTCTATGAGCGCTACGCTCTCTTAATGAGCGCCACACTTTGAGCGCCAGCTGCCTCTAAACAGCACAACCATGCCTTCTTCAATGGACCATAACTTGAGCTACAGATATCCAATTGATGTGCTTCCAGTTGTGTTGGAAATCTGACATTCAGAGCTTTCCAACGATATATAGAAATCCATATTTGGCATGAAATTGAAGCACAAGTGATAGGCATCTTTAAGGCCCAAAACCAACCAAGAAAGTGCTCACACCAAGGCTCGAAGAGGGGAACCACGTAGCGCTCAACCAAAGGCCCAAAAAGCATAGTGCTACGTTCACTCTTTTCACTTTATCATGATTTCCAAACTTGGGAGCAAGGAACCCAAGGAATAGCGCTCAAAGAGTGAGCGAAACGTTCACTTAGTGAACACTATGGGCAAGGATGCTTAGCACATGACAAGGCCAAGAGTGAATGCTAAGTTCACTAATCAAACGGAGTGCTCCCCTGGAAGGTTCCCACACACCAAACTAACTTGAACCAAGCAACCTTGACCCATGCCTCCAAACCAATTGAACCAAGGCCAACTGGACCCATCTCTCTTCAAATCCAAAGCAAGCAAAGCCCACATCATGACTCAAAGGCACAAGAACAAGCTAGATTTGGAATTTTATTTAATTGTAATTTGTTTTCAATTTCAATTTCAATTTCATTTTTATTTTTGTGAAGCCTATATAAAGGCATCTGTTTCATTTTCAAAAGAAGGCTGGCTCTGCTAGAGAGCATTAGGAGTAGGGTAAAAGGCTCTGGTGGAGAGCTTAGCTTCCTTTTCCTTTTCTGCAATTATACATTTCTGTTATAATTGAATTCAATTTGGCTTATGCAAATTTTCAATTTCTGCAACTCTCTGCTACACTTTTCTTTCCTGTAAATTCACTTTCTGCAACTTTACATTTGAAATTGTTGAGATCCAAAATTACTTTTCCTGCAAATCTGCAATTCTGTTCTTCTGCAATTTCACTTTTCCATTCACACTGAGCTTGATTTACATTTCCTGCACAATTTAATTACTCTGCAATTGCTCTAAGCTTTGATCTACTGTTTTCAATTAATTTTTCAGCACCCAGCCCCCTTTACATTTGATGCAATTTAAATTTCTTTTCATTTAAGATTCCATCAATTTACTTTTCTTGCTCTTTAAGCTTCTGCCAATTTAAGCTTCTGTCCACTTTACTTTTTGCAACTTTAAATTCACTGCTATTTACATTCTGTTGCTTCAATTTTTACTCAAATCATCAATGTTAGCTTGACTAGACTAATCACCCACTAAAGTTACTTGATCCATCAATCTCTGTGGGATCGACCTCACTCTAAGTGAGTTTTACTACTTGATGCGACCCGGTACACTTACCGGTGAGTTTTGTGTGGAAATCTAATTTTCCACCCATCAACAACCATCAAAATAAATCTAACCAACCAAGTAATATAGCCAATTATTCATGAAATAAAAGGTAAAAGAGAGGAAGCTAGAAGGATATTGCCATGGTGGGGTGTCTCCCACCTAGCACTTTGGTTTTAAGTCCTCAAGTTGGACTTTTGAGTGAAGCTTGTGTCATGGTGGCTTATGCTTCCATCCATCCTTGAGTTGCCAACCATGCTTGCTCTTCAAAAATCCTCCAGAATCCCACATAAAGTATATCAAGCTCCTAAGCAACCTCAAGAAAGAATTTGGGATCCAAAATTATTGGTTGTAGACATGTATGCCCGGATCCCACACTTGGTTCCTCTATCATCCTCTTGTTGACCTTCACTTGTGCCATTGGATAAACAACCTTCCCAAGCACCCTTGAAGCACCCACTTGAGTGTTGTGACCCTCCACATTGAACCTTGCACCACTTATACTTTGAACTCCATTTCCAACCAACATCCCATCTTTCACCATTTAACACTCCAAGAAGCACCTTAAGTTGGTGATCCGTTTCCAATAAAGCAAATTGATGTGGGCCTATGAAGCTCATTGAAGAAATTGTTACCCACTCAATTTGTCCTTGGGGTGGAGTTATCCCATTAAGCTCTTGCACAATTACTTCCATTTCTTGGGTGTCTATGATAAACCACTATTTTATGATTTATCTTGTTCTCATTTGAGTGGTTCTTATCAAGTCTTTGCTCACTTATTCATATAATTTGCATGATTTTACAATTCCTTCCTAATTCTATGATATGGTTGAAAACATGTTTCCTAAGCCTTTAAACTGTTAATTTTAATTATTTTTTATTACCATTCGATGCCGTGATCTGTGTGTTAAGTGTTTCCAGGCTTTATAGGGCAGGAATGGCTTAGAGGATGGAAAAGAAACATACAAAAGTGTAAGGAACATGAAAAATGAAGTTTTGAGAAGTTGGCAGTGACGCGCATGCATGGACGACGCACACGCGTGCCTAGCGCAGAAGATAAGTGATGAGCGGATAATTTATACGCTTTTTGGCATTGTTTTTACATAGTTTTTAGTATATTTTAGTTACTTTTTATTATATTTTTATTATTTTTTATGAAAAATTCACATTTATGGACTTTACTATGAGTTTGTATATTTTTCTGTAATTTCAAGTATTTTTTGGCTGAAATTGAGGGACCTGAGCAAAAATTTGATTCAGAGGCTGAGAAAGGACTGCAGATGCTGTTGGATTCTAGCCTCCCTTCACTCGAAGTGAATTTTCTGGAGCTGCAGAAGCCCAATTGGCACGCTCTCAATTGCGTTGGAAAGTAGACATCTTGGGCTTTCCATCAATATATAATAGTCCATACTTTGCTCGATATTTGATGGCCCAAACTGGCGTTCAAACGCCCACCAGAGACCCTTTTCTGGCGTAAAACGCCAGAACTGGCACCAAAGCTGGAGTTAAACACCCAAACTGGCACCCAAGCTGGCGTTTAACTCCAAGAATGGCCTATGCATGTGAAAGTTTCAAAGCTCAGCCCAAACACTCACTAAGTGGGCCCCAGAAGTGGATTTCTGCACTATCTGCACTTAGTTACTCAATTTCTGTAAACCTAAGTTACTAGTTTAGTATAAATAGCACTTTTTACTATTGTATTCGGAGCTTTTAGATCTTTCTTTCAGTTTTTAGTGAGCTTATGCCATTTGGGAGGCTGGCCATTTGGCCATGCCTAGACCTTCTTTTCTTATATATTTTCCAACGGTGGAGTTTCTACACCTCATAGATTAAGGTGAGGAGCTCTGCTGTTCCTCATGAATTAATGCAAGTACTATTATTTTTCTTTCAATTCATGCTTACTTCTTCTCCATGATATACTCTTGTACTTAATTCAGTTAAGTCAGAGTGAAGGGGTGACCCGTGACAATCACCCACTATCTTTGTTACTCGCTTAGCCAATATCCACGTGCCTGACAACCACAAGTGGTCTACATGATATTCAATGTAGTCATTGGATGACAACCAGAGTATATTCTCTTCGGCCTCTGATCCACGGATCTGAATTGTCTCTCCTGACAACAGAGCATTCAAATACGTGAGATTAGAACCTTCGTGGTATAAGCTGGAATCAATTGGCAGCATTCTTGAGATCCAAAAAGTGTAAACCTTGTCTGTGGTATTCCAAGTAGGATCTGGGATAGGATGACTGTGACGAGCTTCAAACTCACGAATGTTGGGCGCAGTGACAGTGTGCAAAAGGATAAATGTATCCTATTCTGACACAAGTGAGAACCGACAGATGATTAGCCCTTCGGTAACCCGTAGCCGGACCATTTTCACTAAGAGAATGGATGGTAGCCATTGACAACGGTGATCCATCAACATACAACTTGCCATAGAAAGGAGCACGCATGATTGGATGAAGACAATAGGAAAGCAGAGGTTCAGAAGCAACAAAGCATCTCCAAGCGCTTATCTGAAATTCCCACCAATGAATTACATAAGTTAAGTATCTTTACTTTAATTTACGTTTTATTTATCTTTTAATTATCAAAACTCATAACCATTTGAATCTGCCTAACTGAGATTTACAAGATGACCATAGCTTGCTTCAAGCCGGCAATCTCCGTAGGATCGACCCTTACTCACGTAAGTTATTACTTGGACGACCCAGTGCACTTGCTGGTTAGTTGTACCGGAGTTGTGAAAAGTGTGATCACAATTCCGTGCACTAATAAGCGATGCGTACGCATGACCTACGCATACGCGTGACATGCGCCACGTGCTGTATATATCAGAAATCACCCCCAGCGATTTTTGGCCTGCTTTTGACCCAGTTTTTGGCCCAAAAAACACATATTAGAGGCTGGGAGTGTAGCAGATTCAGGGATTCATTCATTCATTCACTTCTCATTTACATAATTTTAGGTTTGAAATGTAGTTTCTAGGGAGAGAGGCTCTCTCCTCTCTCTAGATTTTAGGATTTAGGATTTCTTCTTTCCAGTTCCAGGTTCAACGTTCCTTTAATTTAGTTTTCTTATACTCTTATTTATTCCTCTTGTTGATTACTTTAGTTCATGAATTCTTATGTTAGATTGATTTTCCTTTTATATAATTTGAGGTATTTCATATTTCTTGCTTCTTCCTTTATTTCATGTTAGAGTAGGATTTTATGTTCTTGGCTTTGGTTGAGTAATTAGAGACTCTTGAGTTATCACACTCTTTTGTTGATTGATAATTGAAGGTTGCTAATTGACTTGAATTCCAATAATTCTAGTCTTTCCTTAGGAGTTGACTAGGACTTGAGGATTCATATTGATTTATCCACTTGACATACATTCATAGTTAGAGGTTGACCAAGTGGGAGCAATGAACAATTCTCATCACAATTGATAAGGATAACTAGGATAGAACTTCCAGTTCTCATTCCTTGCCAAGAGCTTTTCTAGTTATTAGTTTATTCCTTTTCCAATTTACAATTCTTGTTTCTTAATCCAAAAACCCCAAAAATACATTTTTCCATAACCAATTATAAGCACACTTCCCTGCAATTCCTTGAGAGATGACCCGAGGTTTAAATACTTTGATTATCAATTTTATCAGGGGTTTGTTACTTGTGACAACCAAAACTTTTGTATGAAAGGATTCCTTGTCGGTCTAGAAGCTATATGACGATCGGATTTTCTATCGGTAAAGAATAAAAATAATCGCGTTGTAAGTATAGTTTCTAAACCAATAGAAAATCCTTTCGTACAAAAGTTTGGTTGTCACAAGAAACAAACCCCTTAATAAATTGATAGCCGAAGTATTTAAACCTCAGGTCGTCTTCTCAAAGAATTGCAGGGAGGTATGATTTATTATTGGTTATGCAAAAAGGTAGAATTTTGGGGGTTTTCGAAATAGGGAACAAATAATTTAAATGACAAGGAAAATAAATTAATAATAATAATAAAATCTCTTGGCAAGGTATGAGAATTAGAGATCCTATCCTAGTTATCCTTATCAATGGTGATAAAAATTGAGTTTTAATCCCACTCAGTTAACCTTTACTAAAGCAAAGGAAAGTCAAGTGGACTAATTAGTTTGATCCTCAAGTCCTAGCCAACTCCTAAGAAAGGACTAGAGTTATTGGAATTCAATTCAATTAGCAAAAATAACAATTATCAATCACGATGAGTTTGATAACTCAAGAGTCTCCATTTAATCAATTTAAGCCAAGAATATAAAAAGCTAAATAAGAATCATAGATCTGAAATACCTCAATTGCATTAATAAAAGAAAATCAATCTAAACATAAAGAGTTCATAAGCTAAATTGATAAAATAAATAAAAAGAACATTGAATCTGGAAATTGAGAAGAAATAATCCTAAATCCTTTAAGAGGAATCCTAATCCTAAATCCTAAGAGAAATGAGAGAACCTCTCTCTCTAAAAACTACATCTAAATTATGAAAAGTGAATAATCGAAGACTTCCTCATGAATGAATGGATTCCCCCACTTTATAGCCTCTAATATGTGCTTTTTGGGCCAAAAACTGGGTCAGAAACAGCCCAAAAATTGCCCCCAACATATTCTGGTACGTACAGGTCGCGGGAAAGTGACGCGGAAGCGTCGTCCACGCGTTTGCATGGATTGCGTTTCTGCCAGGTCACGCGTCTGCGTGATCCACGCGTTTGCGTCGCCTGGCTTCAGAGCAGCTATAGCAAATTATATATCGTTGCGAAGCCCCAAACGTTAGTTTTCCAACGCAGCTGAAACCATCTCATTTGGACCTCTGTAGCTCAAGTTATGACCGTTTGAGTTTGAAGAGGTCAGGCTAGACAGCTTAGCAATTTCTTCAACTTCTTGTATTCCTTCCACTTTTGCATGCTTTCTTTCCATCCTCTGAGCCATTCCTGCCCTGTAATCCCTGTAATCACTTAACACACATATCAAGGTATCGAATGGTAATAAGAAGGATTAATATTAGCAAATATAAGGCTAAAGAAGAATGTTTTCAATCATAGCACAAAATCAGGAAGGAGAATGTAAAACATGCATTTTGTATGAACAAGTGTATGAAAGATTGATAAAATCCACTCAATTGAGCACAAGATAAACCATAAAATAGTGGTTTATCACTATACTTTCAACGAGATTTTATTTATGAAATTCTAAATCGTCAAAAGTTCGTTCGTCAAAATGGCGCCGTTGCCGGGGAATTGCAAACGTGTGCCTTATTATTAGTTATTGTAAATATTTTCTTGTTTGTTAGTTTTTATTAGTTTAGGACTTAGTTGCTTATTTTTATTAGTTTTTGTTTTTATTTTCTCTTACTACTATGAACTCTCACCCCTTTGGCTATGAGTTTGGTTACAATTATGCTGCAAGAAGAGGAGGTTACAATGAGAATATGCATCAAGGATGGGAGAATCAAAGATGGGAGGAGCCACGAGGATTTGATCAACCCTCTTGGCAACAACCTCCACCAACATACTATGACCAAGAGCCCTTCCAAGAGGCATACCAAGATAATGACTATAGTGAGCACCCTTTTGATTATCAATAACCACCACCATATGTCTACCCCCCTCCTCAACATAGCCCTCAACCCTACTCACAAGCCCCTTTTTCGCCAAACATCCCATATGACCCTAATCCTTACCCACCACACCGAGAGCCTTATGAGCCACACTTAGAACCACCCCCATTCTAATACAATTACTCCCAAGAACCACCACCTCAATATACACCATTTCCATATCCTTATCAAGAAGAACTACCTCCGTATTATGAGCCCTTTCTCCCAACAAATGAACCCTCCTATCCACCCCAACCTCCACTGGATAATAACACCCTTAATTCTATTAATCAAGGGCAAATAAAACTTCAAACCACACTTAACTCTACCTTAAACGGTCTTACCTCTTCTTTACAAGCTCTCACCTCACGGATTGGATCATTGAATACTCCCAACAGTCAACCCTCAAGCTCTAGTGCACTTCCTTTTCAACCACAAAATGATCTCTCTATCCCATCACCACCCTCCATGGAAGAGCACCCACATCCATCAATCCAAGAGCAACACGATCCCAATTATGCCATTGATATAGAACAAGAGAGAAGGGATCGTCTTAGGGACGCAATGGATCGGTTACACGCAGCCTTATTTCCAGAGAAGCAAGAGGAGGCCCAAAAGGTGGAGGTAGGAGAGACCCTTGAAGATAAAGGAGTAGCTAAAGAGAGTTGTCATGAAGTGGAAGTCATCAAGTAGGAGTACGATTTTGTACTAGAATAACTGGAAGAAGCAGTAATTATAGAAGAAGAGGAAGTGGTTGAAGACTTGGGAGATGCGGAACCTCCATGGGAAAGCCAAGTCATAGAGTCTCCTACCAAGATGCTTGAATTGGATGCTGAGGAGGGTGTACAACCTCCAAGGCATATCATGGTTAAAGACTTGGAAGTGGTTGATCATGAGATGGATTCAATCATTGATGAATTCTTACCTACAATCGAATCCTTTCCTACTAGATTGGACATGGAGATTAAAGAAGAAGAAGCACAACCTCCATGACCTTGGTAAGCAATGAAGAAGAGATTGAATTGGAAGATAGCTACCAAGAGGGAGAGGTTGAAGTTGAAGAAGCTCGCAAAGAGGTGGAAGTTGTCATGGAAGAGCTCAAGGGCATGGAGCTGGAAATCAGCTTGCCAAAATTGTTGGAGACCTCTCCCCCAAAGCCATCACCATCCATTCCTTCATCCAAGTGGGTAAATCTTTCATCTCTAAGCTTAATTAGCCCACTTGAATATACTTTACTTGAGACAGATGGTCAGCTTAGAGCTCTTTGTGGTGTTAAGAGTAAGAGGAAGATGGTTAGTGGTTGGAGTTGTCATGTAAGGTTCAATATGGTTGTATGCTCCAAGATGAAATGCAAAGGTTGGTGTAGAGCTCGATTAAATGGGTCTCGGAAGTTGTTTGGATATCACAGTGAGAATTCCAATTGCTCACCACCCAAGTGGAAAAATGATGATCAACAAGAAGACTGGTGTAAAAGCAAGGTTTGGGACCCCGAAATTCATTCCCACAATCAACACTTTTGGGGTCTTGTCACTTGCTTTAAATTACTTGAAGGCTTTATGCGCCTAGTTTGGGATCCCGGAAGCTATTGGAATTGCAAACATTGGTGGGGATTCCTGGAAGAGTTCAAGCATAAGCCGCCCTGACAAGGAGCTCACCAAGTGTCCAACTTAAGGACTTTAACTAAAAGTATTAGGTGGGAGACAACCCACCATGGTATGATCTTCCTTTTTCATTCTTGGTTTTAGTTTATCTCATCTTTATCTGTGTCAACTCATACATCATGCATCATCACCTGCATTCTGCATTAAAAAAAAAGAGAGAAAAGGGAATCGACGCGCAAGCCTCCACGACGCGCACGCGTCGTATGTGTATTAGCAATCAATTCTACATTCTTTTGTCTTTAGAACCATAACTACATGCCATTCTAGTCTAACTCATTGGTGAATATAGTAAAATTATTTCCAATTAATGATGAGAAATATGCAGAGTAACAAAGAAACTATATTTTCACTATAGTTTTGATGTAAATTCTAATTCAGTTTTATCACTTCTAATTATAGTTATGTTTGTAATATTATAGTCGTATAGAGTATATTTTGTTGGTTTGTAGATTACTCCTTATCTATACCAAAAATACAATACTATAATATTTTAAATTAGAGTTATTCTCCACATACAAGCGTTTTTTCATACAAGTCATTTATATTCACACGCTTTCACATTTTTCTCCGTGCCTCTTCTTCTTCTTCTTCGTAATTTTTCTCTCTTGTTATCATCGTCATCAACACCACCTCTTTCTCCTCCTCCTCTTCCTCCTTCTTTTTTCATTGAAATTTCTTCTCCTCTTTTCTTTTTCTCTTTCTCCTTTATTATTAGTTATCTTGTTGTTGAAGATAATAAATAATTCAGGTTCAGATTGTCAATTAAACCAGAATGAAATTGATTATTGTTTTGAATCCAATCAAGTGGCTAAGGTGTGGTTCAATTTAGAAGAAAAAATATAGCATTATAGGAAACATTTTTCTGCAGCAAATTTGGGTGTAGCACAAAGATATTTAGGTGTAACACGAAGATATTTGGGTGTATTTTAAGAATTTTTGGGTGTATTTTTATTCTGATAAGTTCTGCATAATTCAAAACTCTTCCTCTTCCTCCTTCTCATCTTCTACCGTTTCTTCTTTTTTTTATCATCGTCACCATCTTCTTCTTCTTTTTTTCTTATTCATCTTTTCCTTTTTATTTTACCTTCTCAAGTTTCTTCTTGTTTTATCCTCTTAACAAAAATAAAAATAAAATAATCAAACAAAGAAGAAGAATAAACACATAATGCTACAAAATTACTTGGAAGAGGATGAACTTACATTCATTTAACTAAAAGAAAGAAAGAAATAAGAAAAAAAGAAGGGAAAAAAACACAACATTAGAGGCAACATTTTTTCTGTGTTTGTAGCAAATTTGGGTGTAACACAAAGATATTTGGGTGTATTTTAAGAAATTTTGGGTGTATTTTTATTCTGATAAATTCTGCATAATTCAAAACTCTTCCTCTTCTTCCTCTTCATCTTCTACTGCTTCTTCTTCCTCATCTTCTTATTTCGTTTTCTTATAATTTTTCTTGGGAGAAAAAATCAAATAAAGAAGAAAAAAATATATAATGTTGCAAAAATCAATAGAAAGAGGAGGAGGAAGAAAATGCAACAACAACAACAACAGTAATAAAAAAAACAACGATGAAGATGAAACACGAAGAAAAAAGAGGAGAAACGCAAAAAAAAAAAAAAGAGAAGAAGAAGAAGGAAGAGAAAGAGGAGGAGGAGAAACATGAAGAAGAAGTGTCTTCCATAATGGTGAGTGAGAGCGCGCTTTGGAAACGGTTGAGTGACGCACGTGTTATCACGTTCCAGTGGGTGAATGTAGTTTTTGTTAGACTTGACCCAACTTGTAAGACTTATAAATTAAAACGACTTGTATGTGCAGCATAACTCTTTAAATTATAATATGTGATCCTTTAATTCTAAATCTGAGGCCTATTTTGTGTGGCATGAGTGCTTGACTATGCAGCATGATATTTAGGACCAAGTAAATAACCACTCAAAGAAAAATAGTCCAATTCTTAGAATTAAGAGTGCAAGAAACTGAACAACTATGCTTAAATTTTCTCCAACAATTCAATAAAAAATTACATTAACATTAACATTGGTGTTCCCCTGTGATTGCAGGGCATAAATATTTTTGAATCAGCAAGTATATATGAACTTCTCAGGAAGTATATATTTTTTTTGGACTTGGCCTTGGGCCAGAGAACTGACCCGTAGGGGTGTTCAAAACCGATCCGGACCGAACTAAACCAACCAACCGAACCGAAAAAACCGAAAACCGAATTAATCGAAAACCGAAACAACCGAAAAAATGATGTTTTGCTATTTTTTTGCAGTTCGGTTCAGTTTTCAGTTCTTGCCACCAAAACCCTAACCAAACCGAACCGAACCGGTTCTTCCCAAAACCCTAAAAATTAAAAACTACCTACCCCACCCCCCCAAACCCCCACCCCATCTCCTTGAGACTCGAAGCCTTGCTTCCTCCAAATCCCACCGCCGAACATAGCAGATCCCCCACCGCCGGTGCACCACGAAGACGAAGATCCCTCAACACAGCACCTCGCCTGGCTCGCCACCACCCAGTCACCCACTGACCCAAAAGCCACAGGGTAGCACAGCAAACAGCGCCGACGGGCGACGATCGACACAGGACCTCCGACCTCGCCACCTCCGACCTCGCCGCCTCCACCTAGCAGCGTTTCTGGGTTCTGTAGGGATACCCACGATCAACACAGCCAGCCACCGATTCAAGTGCATATGGAGCCCGAGCCATCTATTCAGGTAAACTTTACTGATGCATTGTTGGTTATTGATTATCAGTTCTGTCCTTGATTTAATTTTCAGATTATCAGGTTTTGTGGGTTTTGTTCAGTTTATTGCTTGTTTATTTCAGATTATCAGTTGCTGGTTATTGCTTTGTTTATTGCTTGTTTAGATTTTCAGGTTTTGTTCAGTTTTGTTTATTGCTGGTTATTGCTTGTTTATTGCTGGTTTATTGCTTGTTTATTGGTTGTTTATTGCTGGGGCTGTTTATTGCTTGTTTAGATTATCAGGTTTTGTTCAGTTTTGTTTATTGCTGGTTATTGCTTGTTTATTGCTGGTTTATTGCTAGTTTATTGCTTGTTTATTGCAGATCCCCTTGGTTGTTTATTGCTGGTTTTGTTTATTGCTTGTTTAGATTATCAGGTTTTGTTCAGTTTTGTTTATTGCTGGTTTATTGCTTGTTTATTGCTGGGGCTGTTTATTGCTTGTTTAGATTTTCAGGTTTTGTTCAGTTTTGTTTATTACTGGTTATTGCTTGTTTATTGCTGGTTTATTGCTTGTTTATTGGTTGTTTATTGGTTGTTTATTGCTGATCCCCTTGCTTGTTTATTGCTGGTTTTGTTTATTGCTTGTTTAGATTATCAGGTTTTGTTCAGTTTTGTTTATTGCTTGTTTATTGGTTGTTTATTGCTGGGGCTGTTTATTGCTGGTTTAGATTTTCAGGTTTTGTTCAGTTTTGTTTATTGCTGGTTATTGCTTGTTTATTGCTAGTTTATTGCTTGTTTATTGGTTGTTTATTGCTGATCCCCTTGCTTGTTTATTGCTTGTTTAGATTATCAGGTTTTGTTCAGTTTTGTTTATTGCTGGTTTATTGCTTGTTTATTGGTTGTTTATTGCTAGGGCTGTTTATTACTTGTTTAGATTTTCAGGTTTTGTTCAGTTTTGTTTATTGCTGGTTATTACTTGTTTATTGCTGGTTTATTGCTTGTTTATTGGTTGTTTATTGCTGATCCCCTTGCTTGTTTATTGCTGGTTTTGTTTATTGCTTGTTTAGATTATCAGGTTTTGTTCAGTTTTGTTTATTGCTTGTTTATTGCTGGTTTTGTTTATTGCTTGTGAAGATTATCAGGTTTTGTTCAGTTTTGTTTATTCCTTGTTTATTACTGGTTTCTGTCCTTGATTTATTGTATTTGTTTATGTAGTTTGACGTCAGTTCAAGTGAGAATATGGGCGACACTGGATTGCCTCTAGTTCCTATTCCGAATGAATCAACAAGCATCAGATCTCCGACTGCATTGCCTCCAATTTTGTTTATGTAACTGTTTTTTTTATTTCAGGTTGGTTTGCATTATGAAGTTTAGCTATTTTGTTGGAGAAGACATCATAACTTTGCTATCAGTTTAATGACAATTTATTTTTATTTTCAGTTGTGTTGACTGTTGAACTATTAAACTTCTTTAATTGTCGTATTTGAATTCTGTTGTCGTTATATTTCATTAGATCAAGACTTTGTTAGCTATTGTGTATTTCGGTTTGTTAATTTCAATGTTATGACTTTGCATAATAGTATGGTAAAATTTTTTTTATTTGATTGAAAAAACCGAACAAACCGAACCAAACCAAACCGATTTTAATTGGTTTGATTTAGTTCGGATGACCTTGAAAAAAAAAACGAACCAAACCAAACCACAGCTTAATTAAACGATCGGATCGAATAGCTTTTCCTTCAAAATCCGAACCAAACCGCACCGCGAACACCCCTACTGACCCGGCCTAACAACCAGAACCCGAATTCACCCAACGACCCAACCCCCTAATACCCGACCCTAATCGAACCTCAACTCTTCTTCCTCGAAGTCAATCTCTCAGCGCTCTCCCATTGTCATCGGAACTTCCAACAGAATCCCGGGGACTTGATGCATGAAGCTGAGGTCTTAATCGGTCCTCCTCAGTGACGTCACCAGCCCGAATTCGCAGCTTTTCCACTTGGGTTCTACCGCAGCCGCTCCGCGCCGAAGACATGCCTCGCTGAAGCTCCTGGTGGTGCACTTGGGTCCGCCATGGAGCTCCTGATGTCACAGTCGTCCTGTGGCCGCTGCTGCTCCTCTGCCGCCTAACCTTCCGCCAAGCAATAAGTCACTCGGCGTCCCCTCCGCGGTCCCTTCTCCCTATGTTGATAATGTCGTTGCTGGTGTGTTTCCGTTTCCACCCTCCCAGGTAACCCCTCATCTCTTTGGAGTCCTTGAAAGCTGGTTGACATGATTTCGATTATATTGATTATGCTTCTGTTCTGATTGTATTCCTGACCTGAAAAGGCGGACTAACTGTCCACTCAGGAAGTATATTCTAAATTTCTAATAGGTCATTTTTTTTTTGTCAAGATGACATACTTTTGTTTGGCATGTTGTGGCGGAAATAAAAGAAAGAGCAGTCCAATAAGTCAAGAGTATGAATGGAGGCGAAGCCCAAATATACAGAGAGAGAGAACAAAAGGCGGGTGGCGTGATCATTCGAACTGAAGTCACTCTCTCACTCAGTCACCGCTTCGTTCTTTCTTTCTTTCTTTCTTTCTTTCTTTTTTTTCTCTCTCACAGAAACACATAACAGCAGGCGCAACACTGAACAGTGATGTCAACTTCAGGGGAGGATAAAAAATCCCAATTAAAGCATCGATTCCATCCACATTCTCATTCTCTTTCTCAATCCCTTGCCCATTCCATACTCCCTAACCCACCCGTGAGTTCTTTCTTGTTTATATTCCGTTTCTTTTTCTTTTACAATCGAAAACTAATTAATACTCAATATTATCACGCTTAATTGTTATGTTATGTTATGTTATGTTATGTTAATTCCGCAATTTACGCTTGAGGGGATTCCGCTTGAACACTTTATTACGAGGGAAGTGATGGTGATGGATAATATAATTCGCCGAATTTGCTTATAAGTTTTAAATACTAACTATAATTTATTTATTAATTTATTTTGTAGAATGTGCACTTGCTCACACTTGAACTACCTATGTATATATAGCAGTTGACTCAAACATGTGCAATCAGTAGTTTCAACTTCAACAATCATAATCACAATCACACAAGTAATCATCGTCAACTACCTCCTACTTTCTACAATCAAACTCAGCCTCCCATTAGGGCAGAGAATCAAACCACCAGATATACAAAACATGCCACTCACAAACCTAATGCTACTGGTAACAACTTTCTCAATCTTGTTTTTTTCTTTTAAAACTCTGCATTAATTTATTGTTAGCTTTTTCACATTGTTATTTTTACTTTCTTTGAATAAATTATGTGGGGGTTAAATTTTCATACCAGAAGCTCCTCATTTGGCTGCAGTTAACAACTGTCGTTATGACAGTTCCTTAGGTATGTCCATAATCAATTAATCTTCTATCTGTAATGCTAAATGTCAATGATGATATTTTGAAGAGGTTTATTCATTAATGTGGTGCTTTCTTGTAATGGCAGGGTTGTTAACCAAGAAATTTGTCTGCTTGATTGAAGCGGCTGACTATGGTACCTTGGATTTAAATAAAAGTGCTGAGACCTTGGAGGTTTACACAATGATTTTTCCTCCCTCTGCTCATATGAATTTAATTTCCCTAGCAAAATATATTTATACATGCTACCCTTATATATGTTTCTATGGGCAGGTTCAAAAACGAAGAATTTATGATATTACAAATGTTCTCGAAGGAATAGGATTGATAGAGAAGACTTCAAAGAATCATATACGGTGGAAGTAAACATCTATTCTTTTGTTTGCTACTTTGTTGTTGCTTATCATGAATATATGACATGACTATTCCTAACTTTTTGTGAACAGGGGATGTAATGGACATGGAGCCCAAGAACTGGATTATCAACTCAAAAGACTTAAGGTTGTTTGATCATTTTTATTTGTTGATTAACTTGTATGCAAATTACTCGGGGAACTCTTTGACATTGATTTGTTTAATTGCAGACTGAAGTTGAAAATCTGTACGCTGAAGAATCTGCACTCGACGATTGTATAAGGTTTTCCACTAATATCATTGTTGAAAGTATTCTGATGATTAACCTCTCTGTTATTTAAACATCTATCATTCTTAATTCTCAGGCAAAAGCAAGAGCTAATAAAAAACCTGGAGGAAAATGAAAACTCTCAAAGGTATATAGTTTCTGACGTCTGTGTTATATTAAGTTGCGATTTTGTTATTGCTTTTCTTACCTGGATGTGATCTTGCTTGATTATTAGGTACCTTTTCTTGACAAATGAAGATATTCTTAACCTTCCATGCTTCCAGGTCAATTTCTTTTCCTTATACATATAAAAAATTATCAAACTTTAGTTTATATATTACAAGTACTTACATTTGTACAGATTACAGAACCAAGAGCTTATTGCAATCAAGGCTCCAAAATTTAGTGTTGTAGAGGTTCCCGATCCTGATCAGGTGGGTTCTACTGATAGATTTTATCATATTAAAGTTTATTGGAATAATAAATGGCTAATTCACAAATATGCAGGAGTTAGGTTTCCGGCATTACAAAATGACTGTTAGAAGTGCAACTGGACCAATATATATATATCTATTGAGGTATTGTGTTCTCTAATATTGCTCCCAAAAGTTGCTTCCACCTTATTGAAGTTCTCTTTATGTGCTTATTTACGTGTTCCATGCACCTTGTTGGTTTTATTCTTAGATTTTTGTTTTTTTTATACGGTCTTTAACTGATGTTTTCTCATTTTAATGCTTGAAGCAAGAAAGGTCTTAAGTGTAAGAGTGATACTATCGAGCAGGTTAAGCTAATAGATCCATCATGGAATGGTAATCACTGCAAAATGAGGGACATGATATTATCAGCAAGCGAGGCTGATCTAAAAAATCCTGAGGTTTTAACATCCCCGGGCTCAGAGGCATTTGGAATCCAAGAAATTACTCCTATGGAATTTAAAGTATGAATAACTTGTTAATTTGAATATTGAAAACCAAAAAATAGAAAAATAAAATAAAATAAGACGATAGTGATTAATCTATTGATTTATTTGCAGATGGATGATGACTATTGGTTTGAATCAGATGCTGGAGTGACCCTAACAGATTTGTGGGTTAACAATAACTTCTAACAGAAGCAATCATCAATATGTAAATACAAGTTGCTGCTAACTTTTGAGATGACAAACGGCAATGGCTAGCAATTTAAACTGTAAATGTTAGGCCTTTTTTGTTACTCCCTTTCTCAGCTGTTGCCTTGGCAGTATAAGTATGCAGATCGAAGAGATAAGCTGTTTGGTTGATTTTTTGCATGGATGTGCAGAGTTTAGCCATAAAGTATAAACCAACTCCGGTTTTGAATATTAGATATTTTTGCAGAAGCTATACTAATGATGTTGATGTATGGAAATAACACCCTTTGTGCATGAAAGCAAGACCAAATTGGTAGGTAGAGTATTGCATCCTACATGTATTGAGTAGAAATGTTTTTTTATGGGCATGGAGCAGAAATGAGTTAACTCGTGGAAATTATTAATTTCACTATTGATGAGGTATTTTTTGCGGCCCAGGATTTGTGTGACCTTTCTATCCAATAGTGAAATTCTATGCAAGACTTAGTTATGTGACATTTTTCACGTTAAATATCTATTTTACTACTATGCAACTGCAAGTTATGTATTGTGTGTTTCATATTTTTGTTTCCAGTCAAGTAAGAAGACAAATTCAGGCGGCGAAGATGCTGTGCCAAATCATTCAACTCATATAGCGAGTTCTTATATATTTGCAGTATTATATTCGAGGTAGTTAATGATTATTGAAACTGATAACTCGCTCGAATATTGATATTCACGACAAAAATAACTTGGTATGCAAACCTGGTATTCTATAAATGTTTTCCTATTACTGGCTCTCGTTTTATAATAAAAAGAAATGGTAAATAAATGTGCTTTTTTTTATCTTTTTGGTCAGTTTGATTTGACAACTCCCAATCGCACACTACGCACTCACACAGACACATTTAAGAGTCCTATCTACCACTTTGCCATTACCAAGGTTCGAATCTGGATACAGCATATTAAGAGACATCATATATTGCCACTCAACCAAAACCCTAGCTGCAATAAAGGCTCTTTAACATCTTAAAATTGTCATGCTTGAGCACAACAATGTTGCGAATTTGTGCCATTAGTAATGTTAAGGTTAATTTCAAAACATGTCAAAATTGTTGGATGGTAAATCTATTGACACATGTTTTTCGTTTAAGCATATATTGGACAAACAAACTGAACTCTATTGGGTGTAATTTTTGCAGTCCAATATCATCTGTGC
>NC_029791.2:103094533-103107837 GCF_000816755.2 Arachis ipaensis
TTGTGTGGTTAAGATTGACTGCCCATGTCATACGATGTCAATCAGTCAATCAGCAATCAAAGTATCATATCTGTACAATCAAACAATTAAAATATGAATCTATGTTCTTCCCCGATATTCTTTTGAGCGTCATCTACTTTTTAAGTATTTCCACCCCACACATTCAGCTATCTATGGTGAAATATATCTATTCAAAAATGTCAAACTGCCCTGGGACAAATTATCCTTCATCAAATGTGCCTTCCATGTAAGTGTTAACATATTCCCTCTCTTAAGGATAAGGTCAACTATTCAAAGCAGCTGATGCAAATATTCCTTGGGATTGGGAATCTGAGTTCATATGAAGTGGCATGAAGTTACCAAGTCTTTCATGCCAAAATAAAATGAAAAATAAAGCAAGAAATGAAATTTTAATCTAAGTATGCCTTTTTACAGAGTTTTTTACAAGAAGTTGACGCCAATCTTTGTCCACCAACCCTCACAATTGAAATTTTACTGACTTAAGGCATTGCAGTAGATCGATTTTTTCTTAATCTGCCACGCGTAACCCTAATGCTTTCTTCCATTACTGTCTCTTCTGCAGAAGGATTCTCACTTTCATTTGCTGCATTAATCTGCATTGGCTCTGTCTCTGCAGGTGCTGCTGATTGGTTGATCGACTGGGGCGTAGGATTCTGGGTACTTATGCCTGCTGCAGAGAAAACTGCTTTAGGCACTTGTGAAGAACTCATCTCTGCTACTTCCTTCTGTTGCTGACTTAAAGATGATCGGGAAGTAGGAGAAGGAGGATCCTCAGCCTGTATTTCTGTTGCAGCAGCTGGTTGATGATTAGCTGGTGCAGTTTGACGGACCCTTGCACCTGGTCGTTGCTATGATTTGAAGAGACAGTTTTTCAGAATAAAGCAGAAGATGGAAACCCTTGAAGATGGCAATTTATGCAGCAAAGAAGCATGAAAACAAAATCCATATTGATGACCAATCAAATATTTGCTAACAAAGAAAGCTAATTGATCAATATGCCAACATCAAATGGAGTAGTGACCTTACAGTTAAGTCACATTCCCGTAAACAGTATTCAAAGCAATGCATAGACATCAGCTACCTGAGCAGGGGGAGGTGCTGGCGTTGATTGCGCAGCAACATACTGCAGAATGTCAACTATTCTAGTCTGGCCATAACTAGCAGCTCTTTGCCAATACAAAACTGCTACATCTGCAGCCCTTGTCTTTAGTTCTGACAAGTTGCGATCGATTTCTGTCTCATGTTTTGCAACATATGGTCTAAAGAAGGAATCATATACATATGTTGTCCCCTAACACACGTAAAAGTCATATGGTATAGCGTTACAGGTCAATCTAACTTGAAAGCAAAGAACAACGTAATATCAGATTTACAACAGTGAATAATGTTATACCTTTGTTTTAGGGTACCACAGGTATATGAAAAACGCCAACTTAGCTTCACTGTACATTGGGACCCTACAAGAAGAACACTCACTTTAAAGACAAGAACAAAATATGAAAGCAAAACAGCTTCCTTATTTGTTCAATTGAAAGCAGTGGATGCATGTTGTACCATGATATAAAAGTATCACCAATTCTCTCAAAAACTGTCAAAAGAGCGACCAAAATCCTGCATCACAAGGGGGAAAAGAAAGTTGGTATTGGTATTCACCACCAGGTAAGCTTCGGTCAAATGAAAAATCAATATTATACCAATATTGGCACCAAAAGCGAAGTTGTTCAATTTCTGGTTTATTCTTCTCAACTGCTTTATAGCATTCATAGGCTGGGTAGGCATAGCCAAAAGCCATTCTGCAAGCACATAAATGGAAATCTTATCCTCAAAATTAAAAGATTATGACAAAAACCAAAAATATAATACACAGAGTTAGAAGTTAGGACATACACAAGTGACCGGGTAATAAAGGATCCTATCATTTTGTTAGTATACCTGAAATGGAAAGGGAACACAAACCGTTAAAGCCAAAAAGGACAGCTTACAAGTGATTGAAACTGAAGAATAACCATGAATGTCAAATTCCGTGCATGATATGAGGAAATTATGAACAAAATTAGGGTCACTACAAAATTTTGATGATTTGATTATGCTTAGCTTCCTACGGAAGAAACGCCGGGAAAGCCAGTTCCCTCACTAGTCCAATGCGAGTTTGAAACCACAATCAAATCAAATAAATTGAATACAATGGTTTCATATATTATTGATGAGATAGAAAATCGCGATTCTTTTTTGGGTGTTCTGTCTAAACAAGTGAGTAACGATTGAGTTTAGAATATAAAGGGCGAACCTATACCAAATAAAACAAAGATCAGTTTCAAACTTTGAAGCTCAAATGTCAACACACACCAAAATAATGCAGCAATTAAGTTTAATTTAATCTGATACTATATGCTAACGGCAAAATCAAGCAAATAGAGAGAGGGAGAGAGAGGAAGATAAAACCTATTGAGTTTTCGGGGGCAGAATAAGCGGAAGAAGCAAGTATAATAGAAATCGACGATGAGACTTTACGGCTTGATATCGCCGGCGCCGAAATTATACCCTGAAAGAGAGAAAGAGAAAGAGAGAAGAGTATTGAGTTGAGTAGAGAATACAAAGAGGGAAGGAAGCCGAGAAAACTGAAAAAAGGTATTTGGAAACTGGAACCGTTTCAAAATAAGCATTTACTATTATAAGGGTCTATAAAAAATTACAGAGCAATTATCCGAATTAATCCTAAAGTTTTTATAATTACACATTATATATAATTATTTTTGAAAAGATATTATTTTTTATCATGCCAGATATTAATTTAATTTAATTTGTAAGTATCATATTCTATGATTACTTTTTAATTTTTTTGAAATAAAAAGTTCAACACAATAAGATGGAGCAACAATGCAAAGAATACTAAACAGGTAAATAAAATTAATTTTTACTCATTTCCAATAATGTCATCAATAACTAGAAGTATCAAATATCACTCCACTCTTTGTATCAATTAATTGACTTGTTGATTACTTCTACAACACTTGTTTCTTTATTCCTAAAGATTCCGTTGTTTCTTTCCAGTCAAGTACTCCAAATGATAAATAAAAAAATAAAAAAAACCAATCAACCACCTGTTACGTTCTTCATTTCTTATAGGTACACATGTTCAACTATCAAAATATTGCTTAATTGTTCCTGGAATAGACCATGATTTATCATAGGCAAACAACCAAGCACATTATACCTATCAAGTAAACTCACAACTAATAAATAAGTAGTAATCATTCTCAGTATTCTTTTTACATAGAACACAAATACTATCATTTTGATCAATAACGCCAAATCTACTTAATCTCTCCTTAGTATTGATCCTGTTCACTAACACAAACTAGGTGAATAATTAACTCATGGTGGTACCAAACTCCTCCAAATAGAACTAGTAAAACTGTAACTTGTAATATTCTCCGGTATTAGTTCAGTCTGCAAAACTTGCACAAAGGAGTTAGTAGGATAAACACCTGATTTATCAAATTTTCACACTAGTTAGTCCTATCTCTCATTTGTTAATTTGACTGAGTAAAGGACTCTATGGAGTTGGTTAACTAAATTCAACTCCTATTGGAATAATTATCTTCTCCATTAAAAATTTCATATCCACTCTAGTCCATTCTAGAACCCACAATTTTCTATTACCGATCCGCTTTGGTTTGAGAACGAGAAAAGCCTTGAAAAGACGATCTTCAATATACCACATGGTACCCAATTATCCTCCCAGAATCAAATTTTTCTATCAGCTCCTACCTCCAAAGATAGTTCTCTGATCATATTGTCTCTCACCTGTTATTCCTTTATTTGTAACTGCCATATATCCTTCTATGGACCTCCTCTTTTAGGCGCAGGCTGACAATAGAGTACTATATTTGTATTCAAATCATTACGGGAGCACACAATTTTCTTCTATAATGGACAATCTTCTTTCGAAAATCGCCACCATCACTTAAACAAGAGAGTTGTATTCCGAATAACTACATCATCCACTCCCAGACCTCTTAGCTTTTTTGGAGCTTGGACAAATTTTCACCTCACTAATAATATCCCATGCTTGCCATCCTCCTTATTCCATAGGAACTTTTTTGCCAAAGAAATTAACTTCTCTGCTACTACTTTGGGCATCTTATATAAACTGAGGTAATAAACTGGCAGACTATTAAGCACAGATCTTATGAGGACCAATTTACTAGCTTTATTAAGCGTTTTTGCTTTCCACAAATTGAGCTTCTCTTCCACTTTATCTATTATCGGTTTCCATATCTTGCCCAACTTCGGGTTCACTACCAAAAAAATACCAAGATATTTAACTAGCAACGAAGCTTCTTTACACCCCAGCAATCTATATATCTTTTGTGACCACTCCTGCTCACAATTAACCGAAATCAAACTAGATTTATTAAAATTAATCCTCAAACTAGACATCATCTCAAAGCCCTACAGGAGTCGCTTGTTGTTCCTGATAGACACCTCTTCCTTAGAGCAGAAGAGTATGGTATCATCTGCGAATTACAGGTGAGTCAACTCAATATTGTCCCTCCCAACCATCAGAAGAGCAATCTTACCATGTCTAACTGCCTCTCCTACCATCCTATAGAGGACATCAACAAATAAGAACAAATGGGAATGGAGAAAGAAGATCGCCTTGTCTTAAGTCTCATTCCATCTTAAAAGCCTAGATGGCAAACCATTTATTAGAATCGACATAGATGTCGTGCATACACATTCCTTGATCCACCCTCTCTATTTTTGGCTAAATCCCATCTTCTGAAGTATAATATCCACAAAGCTCCACTTTAATCTATCATAGGCTTTTTGGAAGTCCAACTTAATTATCGCCGAGCTCTTCTTTTTCGTCTTCAGCCACTACACAGTTTCACATGCAATCAAAGCCCCGTCATGGATCTTCCTTTCCTTCACAAAAGCACTCTGAGTCTTCCCAACTAATTCTGGCATTACCCTCCTCATTCTCCGAACTAACACCTTCGATATGACCTTATTCACATATCCTACCATGATAATCGGCCGAAGATCCTTAATCTCCTTAGCTCCAACAAACTTTGGAGCCAGAGCCACCTATGTACATTAGAATCTCTTGGTAGTTTAGCAAATTGAAAGAAATCCATGACAACTGTAGTAAATTCTGATCCAATATCTCCCCAATACTTCTTAATAAAGTTTATATTGTACCCATCACAACCAGGAGTCTTAGACGACTCAAAATCCTATGCTACATCCTTTATCTCTTCAATTGATGGTATCCTTTTCAATTCTACAGACTTCTCTTCCTGAATCTGATTAACTAGTCCATCATGAAAATCTATCAACAACGACACTTTCTGATGTTTTGGAGCTTAGTTTCGTGGGTCGAGTCTGGAGCTTGATGTCTGTATTTTAGAACTTTGATCTTATCTACTTTTCTATGTTGACCCGATTGAGAGTGATGCACTTTTCTGTTGGTGTTTCATTTAATTTTTCTTTCAAGGCTCGTAGTTAAACTATTCTTCGTATATATCTATTTACGTATTTTGTTTTAGAGGTCGTGGCACCTCACCACCTTTGATTTATGCCCTAGGTGTACTCTGTGTGGTAGGGTGTTACATATCTTAAAGGTGTTTTGGATGGATCTAGATGGTGCTCCATTTCGAGAGTTTGGACTTTGGATCATAAGCCATGCTTGATGCTTCCAAATGTTATAATTGTTGCTGTCTTGCTAAAATAATCATTTAGCCTAAATTTATTTGTTGCTGAAAATCATCATTGAATTGAATTTTTTATTAATTGAACCTTGAATTTGTTGCTATCTTGCTGAATGATCACTTAATTGATTTTTTTTGTTGCTGAAAATTATCACTGAGTTGAGTTTGTTACTAATTGAACCTTGAATTTTTTGCTGTCTTGCTGAATAATCACTTAGTGTATGTTTGGTTGGAAGGAAAGAAATAGAGAGAAAAGAAATAGAAAGGAAAGAAATGAATGAAAAGAAATTAAGTGAATTTTTATTTTTTTTAGATGTGTTTGGATGGAAAAAAAATAAGAAGGAAAGAAATGTTATAAAAAGACAATTTTATCCTTATATTATAAAAGATATTGAAAAAAGTAAAAGAGTAATATTGGAAGTAGAGAGAGAATTAATTTTCTCTCTATTTTTTTTCAATGTTGAAGAGGAAAAAAATTTTTCTTTCTCTCTCATTTCTCTCTTCAACCAAACAATGGAAAATAATCATTTTTCTTCCCATTTTCTTTCCTCCTTTTTCTTTCGTTTCATTTTCCCTTCAAACAAACATAGCCTTAATTATTTTTTTATTGAAAATCATCACTGAGTTGAATTTGTTACTAATTATCATCACCAAATCTTGAAATAATCACTTAGCTAAATTTTTTTATTGCTGAAAATTATCATTAGTAAAATTTGTTATTAAAAATTATCAATAAGATGAATTTGTTGCTATAAGAATAAATTTAAATTTGGTTTTTGGTTAGTTTGTTAATTATCAATTTATTGATTTGTTTTTTTTTTTTGTTCATTTAAATTGAGAAGGTATTTTATACTAGTAACTAATTTATTATCTATTTTTGTATTATTAGTTATGTCTAAGAATTGATATTTGCTTGTTATTAAGATGTTTGTGAAGACATGCATTTTAATTTTTGATAATCAAGTGAACCAATGAACCATTGGTTGAACTAGTGATTCATTCGTAAGACCAGTTCAGTTGTGATAAATGTGTTTTATTTATTTTTGAGTAAGCTACCATTTCTAGCCACAAAAAAAAAATTATAGTTGTACTCATAAAATATAGGTTTCGTATGACAAAATTAACCAAATACTAAAAAATCACCTAAAAATTCCAAGTTACTTTTTTCCTAACCTTAATCTCAATACTTGTCTTCCAAATCTCACTCCTTCCTTTATTCTTTTTATGGATTTCACCAACTCCTTCACTAACACCACCATCGCTACCGCCACCAACCGTCACCTCTTTCACCAACACCACCATTACTATCGCCACCAACCGTGAGTCTCACCTTCCTCCTTCTCCACTGTCACAACAACGACAGCGATGCAATGGCAAAGCAGCACCTGTTTCACTTGACCTTTTTCTTTTTCATCTTGTGCAATCATCTTCTTTTTCTAAATCCACCACCTCTTAAAAACCTTCAATCACCACTACTCCACCGTTAATCTTGAAAGTAACAATGATGACTATGAGTACAGATATTACAGTCACGCTAAAGAGAGATTACAAAGTAGTAGAGATAGAACACAAACCAGAAATTATAAAAAGAGAGGATAGAGAGAGAAGCTTAGGTGCATCAGTAGAGAGAGACTCATAATAAAGTGGGACGCCGAGTGAAATTATGTAAGAATTCATGTGTCATAGACTAAGAGTGTTCTCACTCGCATAGAGCATAAACACAACTTTGGTGATGGTAGTGGTGGTGTTGTTGTGACAGTAAAGAAAGAGGAAGGTGAGACGGATAGTTAGTGGCAGCGGTGGTGGTAATAGTGTTAAGGATAAAACTTAAAAGTAATGAAATTCATGAAAAAAAAAAGATATTAAATGTTGAGGTTTGAAAGAAGGGTGTTGAGATTAGGATTAGAAAAATGATAATTTGAAATTTTTAGGTAATTTTTTAGTATGTGGATAATTTTATGGGCAATTCACCTCATTAAACCAAATGCATATCAATATTAACTGAATGTCTCAAATCAAAAAATGCAACGTAAAAGTCCCAAAGCACATTTCTATATAAATCTGAATTGATTAAATTCGATTTATTAAAACACGAAGTAAATCGATTCTAATAGATTCGAATTAGGTGAAAAATGTTGGTGAACAAAAATCGAATCAAGTGGATTCGATTTAAGTGCATAGTTAAAATGGCAACAAATCGAATGAAAAAACGCCCAAGGTAATTCGAAACCAATTTGATTTGATGGTTTTGTAAATCGACGCCCATTGTTTTGATTTACTAGTTGTTTCCGTGTTCCATACTTTGATTTATATATTACTGACGTTTTTTTTATTTTATCACTGTTTCACATACAATATTCATGAGTACACTTTTTTTTTATTTATTATTTCATCAAATTATATTGAATGTCCATCATTTACATCTTTATATTTTATATATAATATTTTCATCAAATTGCATTATGAATTTATCATTAGCCAGTACTATGTATAAATCGATTTATTATGAATTTTTCATTTTTTTCTTATTTTTAATACTTTTGAGCAAGTATTTAAAATTAAGTTAAAAATATAATTTAAACTTTAAAATAAGTTAAACAATATTTATACATAATTGCATAACGATTAATTTAGTATTTAGTAATTAATGTATATATAATATTTTTACTAAAAATATGAGTACTAATAATACAAAAATATCAAAAAAATTTAAAATAAGGAGTACATAAAATATCAAAAATAAAGAGTACACAGAACTCAAAAATTTTATGGTATGGAACTCATTTTTAATGAATATAACTATTATTTTCTTTTTTTCATGAGTAAATTTGTTAAAGTTTAATTCTCTTGTAGATAGAAATGATAGTTTTTTTTTTTATTTATTTTTAAAAAAATCCTACCACTCCGCCGTGCCGTGTGCCCCGACTGCGTGCCTGTCGTCCGTTGTGGCTCCCCTGCGTCTGTCTGTGTCGTCCGAAGCTCTGCGTGCGGCCTCCTCTCCTCTGCGGCCAACCCTCCTCGCCCGGTAGCCTGCCTCTGCAATGGTGCTGCAATCCCAAGTCCCCAGTCCGCCCCTGACTTTGCGTCTGTTTCTGCAGTGAGTGCAGGTGAGCTTTCAATTTTTTCACTAAGCGAAATCATTTTCAGTCCCTGTCTGGTTTAAGATATTAGAATATCATAATTAGGGAACAAAATTAGGAAAATATCAAAGAGGATTAGAAAAAAAATCAATATAATTTATTAAGATATTATTCCATAACGAGCGTACTCTTAGTATATGCATTTGTTCTTGAGTAATTTTATATACTTGATTTGTTCAGTTTTAATGGAGGTTTGGATAATGGCGTTTAGGGGTTTTATGGCTTAAAGACAAGTTGAGACTAAACTAGGAAGTGAGGGTGGACAGTTGGGAAAAAGCAGAGACAGAAAGAAGAAGAAATGCTGTTCATAATTGGATTAGGATTGGGAGATGAGAGAGACATAACGTTGAGGGGGTTGGAAGCAGTGAAGAGCTGCGAAAAGGTTTACATGGAATCCTACACTTCCCTCCTCTCATTTGGGCTCGACTCTCATGGCCTCTCCAACCTGGAAAAGCTGTATGGGAAAACTATAACTCTAGCAGACAGAGAGATGGTGGAAGAGAAAGCCCATCACATTCTTGAAGAAGCTCGCCACTCCCATGTTGCCTTCCTCGTTGTTGGGGACCCTTTTGGGGCCACGACCCACACTGACCTTGTTGTTAGAGCTAAGAAGATGGGGATTCATGTCCAGAGTGTGCACAATGCCTCTGTCATGAATGCTATTGGCATCTGCGGTCTCCAACTCTATCGCTATGGCGAAACTGTTTCCATTCCGTTCTTCACTGGCTCTTGGAGGCCCGATAGCTTCTATGAAAAGATTCACAGTAATCGAACCATGGGACTCCACACACTTTGCTTGTTAGGTCTCACTCACTCACTCACCTACTCTCTTACTTTCTCTGCTATTTCTCTGTGTTGACAAATTCTACTTCGATTTTCAAATTCGATGGGTTCACTGCAGATATTCGTGTAAAGGAGCCCACCCTCGAATCTCTGGCAAGGTTGGGTTTGGTTTGGTTTGGTTTACTCAACTTCTTCCTCTTGGTTTTATTCATTATTGATGCATTTTTTTTTTCAGAGGAAGAAAAACCTATGAACCCCCCAGATATATGACCATAAACACAGCCATTGAGCAGCTCTTGGAGGTTGTGCAAGAGCGCCAACAACCTGGTCAGTTCGAAATTCTCCTCAATCATAAATGCTATGCTTCTTCATTGGACTATAATTAATTCTTTGGCATGCTAAAATGTTTTTGATTGATTTTGATATGTTGTTACGTGCTGGTTAAGAACAAATCTTCTTTACTATCATAGTTGTAGAATTCCCTTTGATACCCTCATAAGAAATATTATTAACAAGCTAAATACAACTTTTCCTTCCCTTTGGCATTCAGCCTACACTGAAGATACCCAGTGTGTTGGGTTTGCTCGGCTAGGAAGTGACGATCAGATGATTATAGCTGGAACAATGAAGCAGCTGCAGATGGTTGATTTTGGAGCCCCTTTACACTGCCTTGTCATAACAGGCAATACCCATCCATTAGAGGAAGAAATGCTCGAGTTTTACAGATGTAGGACCTAGTTACAACTTACAAGGTTGCAGGAACATTTGAATTTTGCAAATTTTGAATTTTTGTTAGTGTGGAGTTTCTAGTTTCTACAGTCGAAGTTTATGTGGAATTTGAATTCATTACAGGCTAAAGAATTAGACACTTGAATTTTTTTTTTTCTCACTTTATGCTTTAGAATGAACGCATGGCTAAAGAATCAGAGATGGTTTAGATGAATTGTTTTCAAGTCCAGCTGTCCAGGGTTTAAAAGCTGAATTGACTTAAGGTTATTCTACGGTTGTTACGGTAGTTATGATATTTAAAAAAGTGTTGTTAAAGGTAAAGTAATTTTTTTTTATTGTTAAACAATGTTTTTTTAATAAGTGTGACTTTAATGTCAACAACACTTGCATAGCTACTGTAATATAGTCATATTAGAATTCACCTTTTTATATAGCATAAATCTCATATCAATATTGACATATTGAAACTTTGTCATTGATCAATTTCCTATCGAAGAAATCAAATAGTTATTTCAATTTTTCTATCATTAGAATGCATTAGAATCAAAATTCATTTGAAACAAAAATGATTGCAGATTTCGTTTGTTTATCGAAATGTTGAAACTCATACATTCAAGCCAAAATTAACTGATTACTGATCACACTTCAACGCTCAAGCATTAATTTATAAGCAAATGTAAGTATGTAACACAATAGGTCAGGTATAAATAGCTAGCTATAATCACATTGGAAAGAATAATAATGGAATCATATCCACAAGATATGGACAATGTTAATATGCTTAAATACAGCTAAAGCTGGGCTAAATCTAACGGAAGGCACTCTTACCACACTTCCCTTGTAACCATGTCAGACGTATCTTATCACATTTTAAAGAAATGAAGGTCTCCCTTAAAGTAGGGTCTTCAAAAAGGTCCAATGCAGAAAAGTAGAGAAGTTGATCAATGCCTTGTATCTCATCCAGAGCCCTAATACAGTTAGTTATGGAGAATTTATCATCATTTTCAGTTGGAACAATTGTCCTTAACCTTGAAGCAGCAACCATCTCTAGCAAGGCTTCTGCTATAGCATCGCAGCTATCTTGATCCAGACTAGGAATTAGCGTCTGAGATGGACGTTTCTTCTTCCTATCTAACGAATTCTTTGTTACTTTCTCTGCAGTTGAGGTGTTACCTTGTAAGGACTTCATTGATGATGGGTTCCGATAATGTGAAACCCCAGCTTCCGGACATGAAATTGAGCCGGCAGCATCGATCCCGACAGACTTGTTGAACTCTTGGTAGTGACTAGATTGGGCATATTTCCCATCTGCAGCTGAATCTGTGAATATTGTGCAGAGTTGCTCGTATATTGGACAATCTTTCACTTTAACTGTTTCAGGCCTAGGTTGTTCCTGTAGACAAAACCTATAAAAATTTCATAATGAAAATAGCGATAGACAACACCAATGCTATTTTTAATAATAGACTATTTTACCCCAATGTCATCCCATAGTTCAAAGCCAATGCAACAGGAATCATCTATCACGTAGTCATTATTTTGATCATATGCAGATCTCAAATTGTAGAAGCGTGTCCGAAGAACATCTAGATGCTTCCTCAACTGATTATTATTGAAGTTGAGATCTGTTTGCTTATTAAATTCATCACGAATGTGATTCCATGTTTTCTTGTCAAAAACATTGTTTGGTCTATTCCCTAGTTGAATCTGCTTGACAACCAAATCTGCAAATATCTTGTCAAGGGATGCAGTCCATCTCGTCCTTGAACGCTCTTGCTTGGGTTGATTACCGACTTCAACGTCCATCTACACCTATTGAAATGTTCATAAATCAACACTTAATTTAATAAAATTCTTATGGAAAACACCCTTTCTTGAAAGCTTGCCCAAGTTTCAATGAACAATTTCATTGTTAGGCATAATCATCTTGGAAGAGCATTTTAATGAGAAATGTAACAAAAGTTCAATAAAAATGGAGTTGGCATTAAATGTTACTATGAATCTATGATCATTCTGTTTACTCCTACAAACACAAGCAAAAAAAATGAATTAAAAAGTAGAACAGACCATGTGCAACAGAACCTAAAAAAATCGACTTGCACTTTGATAATTGCTTACATCTTTTTGAAATGAATGCCATGTATACTTTGATTTATAGAAAATTGTAATGATTTACAGCAAAAGCAAATCGAATAACGATAGATGAACCGGTGAATAAGGAAACCTTTTAACCTGAAATTGCTATTCTTGCCTATTAGATCAGAAACAGTGCAAAAACATATTCATGTTAACGTGAGTACGTGACAAATGCAAGCCTATAACCAACTAAAATGTTGTTCAAAAATAATGGAAGAAGAGCCGAATAATCCTAAATTATCAAGTAATGTTTGTAGTTAGGATCTCAATCATCAATCAATTTACGCGTGAGAGTAGGAAGAGAAGTATTGCAAGGCAGGAATATCAAATATAGTTGGAGGTTTGAGACGAAAATGAATGATGAATGAAAGTGAAACCTGTGGATTCCAAAACCAGAATAATCGAAGAGGAAGAGCAGCGAAGTGAGATTGGGTTTACCTTTGGAATTTGGCGGTGTGGGAGTGAGAGGGTTGCATAAGGAGTGGAATTGCTGAATGGCAGTAAGCAACCATGTATCGAAATTTTATTTCGAAGAGCAAACACGCAAAATCACACGCTCAAGGGTTCTGAGTTCTGACGTTCTGTTCTGTGCTCCTCTCTCCTTCCATTCTTACACTTACCAAAAATTTTATCATTTATCTCACGGGACTTAATTTTGAGTAAAGTGTAAATTTTTATCATATATTATATTAGTGGAATAAAAAAAATGTAAAAAAAAAAATTAAAGAGTTAGAAATTATATTTTATTTTTTTTAATCGAAAAAAATTTAAAGATTCA
>NC_029791.2:103107949-103133503 GCF_000816755.2 Arachis ipaensis
GATTTCACAACAACGTTAAAGCCATGCTCTAAATGAAGAAGATGAAGCGGTTGACGAGCCATAGTGACCTCTCTTATATGGTATTTGAAGCCATTTTCACAGCTCATGGGAATGCTTTGGAACCTCAATTGCGACTATGGACGTTCAGTGATGATTCGTCTTTGCTTCCCCTTTGTCGTAGCTTGGAATGGTTCTCCTAAACTTGTCGCCTTGTGTTGTGGACCTGCCCCTTAAATCCAAAGCAGAGAGAGCAATTTCGAGGACGGATATCCCTGCTTCTCCAATTTCTAATGCGAGTTGGCTTGCATCTTGTCTTTGATTCTCCATGTGGATCTGTTGCTCCTTCTTTGTTCTATTTTCCTTAATTTGATATCTCGTGGAGATTTCTTGAATGGTTAAGGTTGGGTGGTTGAAACCAGTGTTGACTGTGCATCCCAAGTAAGTTTGTGAGCTTCTTTCCCGAAGTCCTGATGTAAGTTACTTTCCTTGAATTGTTTGATGCTCAACTTTGGTTGGAGCCTGTGCCCAACCTGCAAATGGATTTGATCCAATCCTACTCGCTAGACGAGCCTCCTTCCCAAGTATGTCTTGTATCAGATTAGGAGGGTTCTGATAAACCCATATTTTATGATATATATTGTGCTCAATTTAAGTGATTTATTCAACCCTTCACCCACTTATTCAAGTAAATTGCATGATTTTACTTTCCCTTCCTTAATATGTGATATATGTGAAAAATATGTTTCCTATGCTTTAAAAATAATTATTTTAATTACCCTTTATTACCATTCGATGCCGTAATTTGTGTGTTAAGTAGTTTCAGATCTCCTAAGGCAGGAATGACTTAAAGGATGGAAAAGAAACATACAAAAATGGAAGGAAAGCACAAAATGGAGTTTTTGAAGAAACTGGCAGCGACGCGAACGCGTGACTGACGCGGACGCACGCCTTGAGCAGAACACATATGACGCGGACGCATGACCGAAGCGAACGCGTGACAGATGCCACGCGCCTGAAATTACAGAAAACGCTCCCAGCGATTTCTGAAACCCTTTTTGGCCCAGATCCAAGTCCAGAAGGCACAGATCAGAGGTTATGAAGTGGGGGAATGCATCCATTCATCATCATGTCTTCAATTATTCACTTTTCATAGTTTTAGATGTAGTTTTTAGAGAGAGAGGTTCTCTCCTCTCTCTTAGGTTTTTAGGACTATGATTTCTCATTATTTCAATTTAGTATTCCAACTTCTTATCAGGTTCAATATTCCTTTTACTTTATATTTCTCTTTTACTTTCAGATACTTTAATGCTTTCCTTTAATTACTTTTGTTGCCAATTTGGCTTATGAACCATTCATGTTTAGATTTGAATTTCTATTTAATATAATTTGAGGTATTTCAGAATTACGATTGCTTTCCTTCAATTATATGAATAATTTAGAATTTTCCCTTTTGGCTTTGGTTGATTAATTGGTAACTCTTGAGTTGTCAAACTCATCGTGATTGATAATTGTTATCTTTGCTGATTGATTTAATTCCCTATAACTCTAGTCTTTCCTTAGGAATTAACTAGGACTTTAGGTGTTAAATTGATTTATCCGCTCGACTTACCTTCATAGTTAGAGGTTGATTTAGTGGAGAGCAAAATATAATTCTCATCACCATTGATAAGGATAACTAGGATAGGACTTCCGAATTTTCATACCTTGCCAAGAGTTTATTTTACAGTTATTTATTTATTTTATTTGTCATTTAAATTACCTGTTCCTTACTTTCAAAACCCCAATTTACAAAACTCATAACCAATAATAAGACCATACCTCCCTGCAGTTCCTTGAGAAGACGACCCGAGGTTTAAATACTTCGGTTATCAATTTTAAAGGGGTTTGTTACTTGTGACAACCAAAACATTTGTAAGAAAGGACTTTTGTTGGTTTAGAAGCTATACTTGCAACGGAAATTTATTCTGAATTCTAGACCACGCAAAAGTTTTCTCTTCAAAAATGGCGATGTTGCCGGGGAATTGCAAACGTGTGCGTTATTATTGGTTATTGTAAATATTTTTCTTTTACTTGTTTTTTTTTTGTTTTCTCCTTTTATTTCCATTAGCTACTATGAATTCTCACCCCTATCGCTTTGAGTTTGGTTCTAATATTGTTGAAGGGAACGGAAGTTATAGCAGGAACATGCATCAAGGTCAGAGCAATTAAAGATGGATGGAGCCACGAGAACTTGATCAACCCTTTAGGCAACAACACCCTCCACAGTATCACAGACGAGGACCACTTTACAATGCATACCAATAAAACAATTATCTTCCAGACGTTTAGACACTCAATGAACTCCAATAGTCTTATGTGGAGAATCGAATGACAAACGTAGCATGAAGGAGACACTAGAAACCCCAGTGGGCAGTAATGAGCATAACTTTGTTCTGGAACAATTAGAGGAAGCTCAAACTATCCAAGAAGAAGAAGTACTAATTGAAGATTTAGGAGATGCTGAACCTCCATGGGAATCCAGAGTTGTGAAAAATTCCGTCAAGGACGTTACAATTGATGCTAAGGAGGATAGTGCACAACTCCCAAAGCAGGTATTTCATGAAGAACTAGACGGAATAACCCAAGACGCAAGTTTCCTTGATGATGATAGTCTCAAGTCAAGTTCTCCTAGTAATGAACTCGCATCCGCACATGAATTCTCTGAGATTGAAGAACCTTATCCAAGCGAATACGAAGATGATGTCGAGGTAGATTTTTCTCAACCTCCAACTTATGACTTGAGTGATGCGGAAGATATCGAAGACTTTGATCAAGATGTGATTGCATTTGAAGAAGTTTGCAAGGAAGTGGAGGAATTCACAGAAGATTACAAGGGAGTAGAACTTACAGAACCACTGGAAACACCTATCCCAAGGCCATTACCACCTAATACAAGCTTCAAGTGGGTACAATCCTTAACCTTTATCTTTACTTTTCCACTTGAATATGGTTTGCTTGAAACAGATGGCCAGCTTAGAGCTCTCTGCGGCTTTAAGAGTAAGAGGAAAATGGTTCGTACTCAGAGCTGGTATACAAGATTCAATAAGGTTCCACGCTTCAATTCGAAGTGCAAGGATTGGTATCAAGTTCAATTGAATGGATCTTGGAAGACGTTTGGTCATCTTGGTGAGAATACAATTTCTAAACCGCCCGGATCGAAGAATATAGATCAAGACAAAGGCGGATTTAAATGCAAAGTTTAGGATCCTGGAATCTATTTTGACATTCGTCACCCCGGGAGCCTGAGAACCTGTTTGAAGATACTCAAAGGCTTCACATGCCTAGTTTGGGACCCCGGAGGCTGTTGGCATTTCAAACATTGGTGGAGATTTCTGGATGAATTTAAGCATAAGCCACCATAACAGGAAGCTCATCCAATGTCCAACTTAAGGACTTTAACTAAAAGTGCTAGGTGGGAGACAACACACAATGGTATGGTCATTTCTTTTTCAATTTTTATTTCGTACTGTTTGATTTTATGTTATATTATTTTTATTGAACCTGGATGTTATTCATAGAATTTGCATTAGCATTGCATACTACATAATTGCATACCTGCATATATAAAAAAAAAAAGAAGAGGGCGCGACGCGACCGCATTGCTAATGCGTTCGCGTCAGTTGCGAAAACCACCTCCCACGCGTCCGCGTCAATCACGCGAACGCGTGATCTGAAAATCGGCGTAAAAATCCGACGCCCAGAAATTTGGGCTGGAATCGTGCGGCTGTTGTGCGTTTAGCACAAAATGGCTCACGCGTTCGCGTCCATCACACGAACGCGTCATTTGCAAAATACCCATCTCACGCGAAAGCGTGAGCGACGCGTCCGCGTCGCGTGGATTGCACAACACCCTAAATGGAGACAGAGAGTTGCGCTGAAACGACGCTGGACTTGTGCATTTCGTACAATTTCCAGCGACGCGGTCGCGTGCCTCATGCGACGGCGTCATTCATCCTTTTACCCATTCCATGCGATTGCGTCAACCCCATTCCACCCTAGCCACGCGACCGCGTGCCCCACGCGTTCGCGTGGATTCAAATTCACTAACCCCCAGTGACGCGAACCCTACCCCCATCGCGTCCCCATTCTTCCATCCTCACCCTCACCCCCTTCCTTCCTTCACCCAAAACCTTTTCTCACCCCTTACCCCCACCCGAAACCCCCTGCCACCAAACAGCCACCAACCGCCGCGCCAACCACCCTGCTCCACCACAGCGCCACCGTGCCCCCCCAACACCGCCATCTCACCACCGCCATCTCTCTGAGCCTTACCTTAGTTCATCTGCATACCAGGTTCCGCCGAACACCATTTTTCCCCCATTCGTAGTTAGTTGCATATTTTTTAGTTTCTGTTCAAACTAGGCTAGTTAGAGATGCATGTTTGTAGTGGATTCTAGGTGGTTAGGTAGCTAGGATGTGGTTAGTGGATTTAGGCCTGATAATTGCGCTGTTCGTGCTTCTTGTTTTATCAATTTCGCAATTCTAATGTTGCTGTGATGTTAATAATGTTCATATGATATTCTTTACTGTTTCATGCTGCTTTTTACACTGCTTTTTCATGTTCATATTCCGTATATGTAATTGCAGCTTTATTTTAATTTATAGAAACTATTCTGCTTGCTGTTTATTACCCGGGAACATCCATTTTTAGTCGGAATGCTGCCCAATTTTCTGTAAATTGTTTTGATTTTCATTCATGTTTTGGTTTTGGAAATTTGAATTTGGCATTACTTAGCTTTTCCGAAACCACTTCATGAATGCACGTGCCCGCATTCTTATTCCTTTCGATTTCCTGGTTAATAAATTGCACTTTTGATGATTCGATTTTACTTTTTTGCTATTTTTATATCTATATGAATCATCAACAACCTGATTTCCTTGCTTAAGTATGAGTTGACTGTTGCTTAAAATTGTGAAATTCTTGTTACTTAGAAACCGATCATCATGCCACTTACTCTGACTTTATTTTTACTAACTCACTGATTTTCGCTTTCTAACCTCTTTTTCAATTTTAACCACTTTTAACTTTCTAACTTCCCCCTCCACTTTTTTGACTAACTCTTTTAATTTTTTTTAACTCATGGCATGGTTATTGTTTTTCCTAATTAACAGATATTCTACTTATAACATATTTTGGATTGTAATTCCTCATCTCAGCTTTTTAACTCCGAAACAATCCAAAATGCACAATTATTCAACTCATTTCATAATTCTACTACTATTTTGCCACTATGTGCTTATATTGCTATTTGCCTACTTATTTTCCTGCTCTGTTCTTCCTTTATATCCTGAATTTTCTGCTTTTCAGGATGTCTGACCCTCAAAGAAAAGGAAAAAGCAAAGTCACAACTGGCAAATGGAAAAGAGGTGAATCCTCTATGTCTATCTTGGAGATTATGCATGATGACTCCTGGCGGGAAAAGCACTTTACCCCGCAGGAGAAGGCTGACCAGCTCCTCCCTGCCAATGATCCAATTAAATTTGCAAATCGATACTGTGAGCTGAAGTATCAAGTGTTTGCCACCTCCAGAAACCTGTACCTGGAGCGGACTCTGAAAATTTCAGAAGAACTACAGCAGTACACTTCCGATCAGATCAAACAGTGAGGCTGGTTCTTCTTGGAGAGAAACCTGACAGAGGTCAATGCTTCCTGGGTAAGAGAGTTTTACTGCAATTATTTCAAGACTTCCCTGGATGCAGTGCACCTCAGAGGGAAACAGATACTGGTCACTGAAGAGGCCATTGAGGATATTCTGCAGCTTCAGCCTAAGTCAGATCAGCCTGACGGTTACCAAAAGGCTGAAGAGGACATGCACTTTTTGAGATTTAACTGGGATGCTGTCAAGCAGAGGATAGCCTTGATCCGACTGTCCCATGGGTCATGGGTAAGAACACCACAATGCCTAAAGGAATCAAGCTGATGTATCTGAATGATGAGGCTCGGCTCTGGCACCAGATCCTGAGCAACTTTGTTATGCCGAGCACTCATGAGACAGAGCTACCTGTCACTATGATCACCCTTCTCTGGTGTGTGATGGAGGGTAAGGACCTGTACCTCTCACGATTCATCCGGCACTTTATGGCCAGGGTCCATGTCAGAGGCACCCTTCCTTTCCCTTACCTGGTTACCCAGCTAGGCCGTCGAGCTGACGTGCCTTGGGAGGATGCTGATGCGAAGCCGACTGCTGCAGACTGCAAGAAGATCATTCCTCACAGCAGGAAGTTTCTGGCTTTAGGCTACAGGCCTCCATTCCTCACCGCTCCTGATGAGACAGCCACCCATTCAGCTGCCCCTTCTTCATCTACTGTTGCCCCAGCTACCACCACTGCACCTCCAGCTGCTTCTGAGCCTATTTACCATTTGGTGCATCGACTCTTCGCCCGCTTGGATCGTATGGAGCGTCATAACAAGCGACGCTATGAGCACGTCAAGTTGATGATCCGATCCGGCGGTGACATCCCCTCCGAGCCTGACACCCCTTCTGATAGATCTGAGGTGGAGGAGGATGATCACGAGGAGGAGACACCTACCCAGGCCGCACAGGCAGGACCAGAGCAGGCTGTGCCACAGCAGGAGGTGCCACACCAGATTCAGGCCACCGATCCAGAGATTCCTATCCAGTCAGAGCCTCCACTGCAGCAGACAGATCCTCCTACCCTCATCCAGTCTGCAGATCCTTAGGCCACCACAGAGACTCCAGCAGCCCATCCTTCCAGTGATGACACTCCTTCATACCCAGCTTGAGTGAGCATCGAGGACGATGCTTTATTTTAAGTGTGGGGAGGTCGCCATCCCTGGCGTATTTCTTTTTGGTGAACCACTACAGACTCTTTCTATCTTATTTTGTTTATTTTTCTGTATTTTTATCTTTATTTTTATTTTTCAGTACTTATACATTGTTCTTTTGCTGTATTTTTACTCTATTTCTGCATTTTGCACTTTAGTTTATATTTTAGCCATTTAGTTTAGTTGCAATTCTAAACTTATCAGTTATAGAATATGTGGATTAATTAGTATAGTTTACCCTTTTAGCATATAATAGTTTCGTTTAAATTGAAAATAAAAAGGAAGTAAACTAGAGACTTTAACATAATCAAAAACAATCCACACACCTTGTATATATAGCAGTACATGTTAGTTAGTTAACAACATTTCATCAAGGAACAACACTAAAACTTTAAAGGCATCCTAAGATTTACATTGAGAATAATGGGAACTCTTAATTTCTACTTGCATGACATGTATAACTGATATATGATTTTTGAGCTAGAGAACACACAGCCTGTGAGTTTTGAGCTTAATTGTATGGTTACATTCAAACCATAATTTTTATTCTTGTGTGTTTCGCCCTTCTTTTTTTTTTATTCTGGTGTTCTTTACTTTGTTTTAATCTATATGTCCAATTATAGAGTATAGATACATACTAAGAGATGATTGAGGCCATCATTTGAATTTTCCTCACTTATCCCAAATTAGCCTACCTTTTACATCACCCTTGCTAGCCCCCTTGAGCTTTTTGAAATCCCCTCTTGTTCTATAAACCACATTACTAGCCTTAAGTAGAAAAATAAAATAAAAATCCCAAATTGAATCCTTGGTTAGCTTAAGATAGAAATTGTGTATTGTTTAAGTGTGGGAAACTTTATGGGAACATGGATGATAGAAACAAAGGTGGAAAGTTAAAAAGAATAAAGATGTTTCAAAATAAAAAAAATTTGGGAAGCATGCTCATGTGAGATCAAAACAATTGAATTACCATATGCATAAAAAAAATTTATTTTCGGTATTTAATTAAGGGGATGCAAAAAAATTCCCCAATTGCAAAAATAAAAAGAATCAATGCACATGGGACAAAATTAAAGTTAATGCATGAGCTTGCAATACAAGGTGAGAAAAGTTGGGCAAATAGGTTAAGAAACTTGGAATTACAAAATATGTATGTTAGGTGAGATCTTAGACTAATCAAGGATTCACTTAATTAGCTCACTTAGCCTTATACATATACCCTTACCTTTACCTTGGCCCCATTACAACCTTGAAAAAGACCTCATGATTTTTGTATGCCTATATTCTATAATTATTGATTGGTTAGATGAAGAACAAAGTTATAGAAAGTAAGGATAAAAAGAAGAATAGAGTGATTAACCCAATAAACACTGAGTGACTAGAGAGTAAACATAAAATCCAGTGAGGGTTCAATAGCTCATCACCATATGTCTCTGCTTAAATTGTTAATTGTCTTGCAAGTTTGAAAAATATTTTTACCCATCTCAATTGTAAAAGTGCTTTAACATTATCTAGGGTTTGGCTATGCATATATGATTTCTTGAGAATGTGAATTAATTTAACTACATGTAAGTTTTATATACAAGTGAATAACAATTAGAATTGCATGATTCATTTAGGTAGTTTGCATTTAGGATAGATTGCATTGCATGAGATTCCACCACTTTGACCTTACCTTACTCTTTATCTTGGACTTAGCATGAGGACATGCTATTGCTTAAGTGTGGGGAGGTTGATAAACCCATATTTTATGATATATATTGTGCTCAATTTAAGTGATTTATTCAACCCTTCACCCACTTATTCAAGTAAATTGCATGGTTTTACTT
The DNA here is from genome assembly GCF_000816755.2 of Arachis ipaensis. NCBI lineage: Eukaryota > Viridiplantae > Streptophyta > Magnoliopsida > Fabales > Fabaceae > Arachis > Arachis ipaensis. The sequence continues at coordinate 103,116,605 of NC_029791.2, forward strand.
TCCCTTCCTTAATATGTGATATATGTGAAAAACATGTTTCCTATGCTTTAAAAATAATTATTTTAATTACCCTTTATTACCATTCGATGCCGTGATTTGTGTGTTAAGTAGTTTCAGATATCCTAAGGCAAGAATGACTTAAAGGATGGAAAAGAAACATACAAAAATGGAAGGAAAGCACAAAATGGAGTTTTTGAAGAAATTGGCAGCGACGCGAACGCATGGACGACGCGGCCGCATGCCCAGCGCGAAAAGGCAGCGACGCGAACGCGTGATTTACGCGGAAGCGTGCCTTGAGCAGAACACAGATGATGCGGACGCATGACCGAAGCGAACGCGTGATAAGAAAAACTCCAGATGACGCGACACCGTGACCCACGCGGACGCGTGACAGACGCCACGCACCTGAAATTATAGAAAATGCTCCCAGCGATTTCTGAAACCCTTTTTGGCCCAGATCCAAGTCCAGAAGGCACAGATCAGAGGTTATGAAGTGGGAGAATTCATCCATTCATCATCATGTCTTCAATTATTCACTTTTCATAGTTTTAGATGTAGTTTTTAGAGAGAGAGGTTCTCTCCTCTCTCTTAGGTTTTTAGGATTAGGATTTCTCATTATTTCAATTTAGTATTCCAACTTCTTATCAGGTTCAATATTCCTTTTACTTTATATTTCTCTTTTACTTTCAGATACTTTAATACTTTCCTTTAATTACTTTTGTTGCCAATTTGGCTTATGAACCATTCATGTTTAGATTTGAATTTCTATTTAATATAATTTGAGGTATTTCAAAATTACGATTGCTTTCCTTCAATTATATGAATAATTTAGAATTTTCCCTTTTGGCTTTGGTTGATTAATTGGTAACTCTTGAGTTGTCAAACTCATCGTGATTGATAATTGTTATCTTTGCTGATTGATTTAATTCCCTATAACTCTAGTCTTTCCTTAGGAATTGACTAGGACTTTAGGTGTTAAATTGATTTATCCGCTCGACTTACCTTCATAGTTAGAGGTTGATTTAGTGGAGAGCAAAATATAATTCTCATCACCATTGATAAGGATAACTAGGATAGGACTTCCGAATTTTCATACCTTGCCAAGAGTTTATTTTACAGTTATTTATTTATTTTATTTGTCATTTAAATTACCTGTTCCTTACTTTCAAAACCCCAATTTACAAAACTCATAACCAATAATAAGAACATACCTCCCTGCAGTTCCTTGAGAAGACGACCCGAGGTTTAAATACTTTGGTTATCAATTTTAAAGGGATTTGTTACTTGTGACAACCAAAACGTTTGTAAGAAAGGACTTTTGTTGGTTTAGAAGCTATACTTGCAACGGAAATTTATTCTGAATTCTAGACCACGCAAAAGTTCTCTCTTCAGGTTCCCAGGTCAATTCCTATCCAGCTTTCACTCAGCTTCTATTGCTACCGCCATGTGTGCCAATTGGTTCCCCTCCCTGGGGTCCAGGTAAGTCCACCATTCTCCACTTCTTTCATCCAATCTAGAATATGTCTTAGAATGGGTTCTGATTCGCCTCCTATATTGTTTGATTTTAGTGCTTGTACCATGAGAAGGCTATCCGATTCAATTAAAATTTTATTTAAGCTGAGGTTTCTGGCTAGGATGACTGCATTTCTAATCGATGTTGCCTCTGCTGTTAGGGCTGAGCTTGCCATGATTCTTTTCGTAGCACTGATGAAGGCCAAAGGTGGGTTCAGAATTTCACAAAATAGAATTTCTTCGTTGCAAGTATAGTTTCAAACCGATAATTGACCCTCAATCAAAGTTTAATTCAAAGAATTGTTACAATTCAAATCAAATTATCCAGGAGTTTTAAATCCCGGGTCGTTCTCCCTAAGAATTGCAATAGAGTACTCCATTATTGGCTATGAAGGGAATGGGGTTTGATGCAAGAAGCAAGTAATATAAATAGCAAGAAATTAAAGAAACAAACGATAACTAAATATCAAGAGGAATCAAACTCAAGGAAATTAATCAAGAGAAAGAAAAATTCAAATGCTAAGAAACCCCTTGGCAAGGATTGAGAGTTAAGGTTATCTATCCTAGCCATTGACTACAAATATATAATGATTATGAAGAGTTAATCCTAATTAGTCAACCCTAACATCGAGGATAAGTCAAATAGGCATAATTGATCTCAATCCATAAGTCCTAGCCTACTCACCAATCAGCTTAGTGAAATACTAGCGTTAGTGGAAACCAAATCAACTAGCTACCCTAATATATCAATCAAGAATGGACATCAATGACTCAAGGTCACCAAAGTCCTCAATTCCAAGCCAAGAGTATGGAAAACTATACTAAAACTAACCCAATCATTTTATCAAACACTTGGTGTGCACGAAAATAAAAGTATGTTAATTAAATTGCAATAAAAATAAAATCTAAAGCTACCAAATGCAAGAAATTAATAATAACAACTCAATTAAATATCAATAAACTTAAAAACACTAAATTGCATTAATGAAAATTAAAATCAACAAAGAGTTCATAAACATAAAAGTGACCAAAATACAAAATTAACAAGAATAACTAAGAAAATTAAAGCAATAGAACACGGAAAAGTAAAGGAAACTAGATCAAGACAAGAAATAAAACCTAAATCTAAGAGAAATTAACCTAATTCTAACCTAATTCTAGAGAGAATGGAGAGATTCTCTCTCTAGAATATAACCTAAAGCATGATTCTTTCTAAACCTAATTGTTCTCCCCTTGTTCCTTCTTGAATTTGGCCTAAAAAAGCTTCAGAAATGAGTTGGATTAGGCTCTGGAAGCCCAGAATTCCCCCCACCGTATTGCATTAAATGAAGTCACGTGCTGAGTGTCACGCGTACGCGTGGGTCACGCGTACACGTCACTTGACGAATTCTGGTCACGTGTACGTGTGGGTCACGCATACGCATCGCTTGATGAAGTCTCTGGTCACGCGTACATGGGACTGGACAGATTTTCAAACTTCATTTCTTCATGAATTCTCCACTTTTATACGCTTTTTCTTCATTCCTTCAATCTAATCCTTGCCTTCTAAACCTGAAATTACTCAACAAACACATCAAGGCATCAAATTGGATTAAAGTGAATAAAATTTAGCAATTATAAGGGCTAAAAAGTATGTTTTTACTATTAAGTACAAATTAGGAGAAATTTACAAAACCATGCTATTTTGGTGAATAAATGTGGGAAAAGTCAATAAAATCCACTCAATTTAAACAAATAAATACCATAAAATGTGGATTCATCAAGCACCTATGAGGAGTCTCCCCCTGTTGTCTCTGATTATTGTTGCTGTTGCTCCTTCTCCTGAATTGCAGTTGAAGGCTGCATCCACATTGGCCTTGATCCACCCCCAGGTAGCTGTTCTCCTTTTCTTTGACATGTTAGTATTTGTTGCTATTTGTTCCTCTTTGGTTGCTGCTCTAAATTCTTTCTCCATTGTGATGGCTCGTCTGATTGTAGTTTTAGGATCGACTGCTAAATTCTAAAAAGAAGCCCAATTTCTCGTTTTCCATATCTCCCAACATAAATAAGCAAGTTTACTGATCATTATATCCTGATTCTTGTCCTTGTCTGCTCTAATTTTTCTCACATTTATAAGAAACAAGTTCCCAAAAGTAGAGATAATTTATGTTGATTGACTGAGCTGGCATTGAGCCTCAAACCAGGCTGCCCTGGTCCAGGAACATAGCAAGAGGGTATGTTCTGTAGTTTCAATGCTCTCATTACAAATAAGGCAGATGGGATTCCTTGTTAGTTTTCTTCTGAATAGGTTGGCCCCACTGGTAAGATATTTTGAGCCACCCTCCACATAAATATTTTTATTTTCTGTGGTACCTAAAGCTTCCAAATTTCTGCCACACCTCCTTGTCTTCTCCACTTGTTGATGGTGCATTCAGATTTTGTTTGTTCTCTTCCTTCCTAACAGCATGATATCCCATCTTAACCGAGTAGCATCCATCCAACTTATACAGCCATTTCAGAGTGTCCTCTCTATCCATTATGCTTATCGGGATTCTGAGAATCATGTTGGCTATATCACTCGAAAAAATTCTTTTAATCTTTAATTCATCCCAACCTTCTCCTCATTTTATCAGCTCTTCCACTAAGCTTACCTCCTTATTTTTCTCTCTGAAAACCCTCCCCATGTCGTATATCCAGGAATCCTCCCAAATATTGATAGTTCTGCCATTACCAACCATCCACTTTCCCTTCCTTCTGAAGAAATCTCTCCCTTGTATGATGCTTTTCCATACCCAAGATGCACCTTCCTTTACTCTCACCTCCCAAAAGCTTTCAGTTGAAAAATAAATGGCTTTGATTATTTTAACCCAAGTTGCCTCTAGTTCTTCTAAAATCCTCCATGCCTACTTTGCCAAAAGGGCCAGATTTTGATGTTGAAAATCTTTGAAGCCTAAACTCCCCTCTCTTTTGCTTTTACAAATATTTCTCCAACTTCTCTAATGGATGCTAAAATCCTTATTATTAGAACTCCACCAGAATTTTTCAGCTTTGGCACTTAGTTTTCTGCAGAACCCTTTAGGAAATAAAACCACATCCATAGCATAGGCCGAAATGGCTTGAACCACTAATTTGATGAGAGGTTTCTTTTCCCACTTGATTGAGTAAATTTTCTTTCCATCCTTCTAGTTTTCCTTCTCTTCTATGCAAGCTAAGGCTTTTGACGGCGGAAAAATCGTCGGTAAAGAATTTCATAAAAATAGTTGCGTTGCAAGTCTAGATCTAAACTGACAATTAAACCTCAATCAAATTTAATTTGTTTGTCACAAGTAACAAACCCCAATAAAAATAATAACCGAAGTATTCAAACCTCGGGTCGTCCCTCAAGGAATTGCAGGGAAGTGTAGTTATTATTGGTTACGAGAAAATATCTTTTTGGATTTTTGAAAGGTTGAACAAGGAATGTAAATAATAAGAAAATAAACTAATAATTATGAAAAGGTCCTAGCAAGGATTGATAATCGGAAGTCCTATCCTTATTATCAATGTCAACTATGATATCAATTGTCCATTGCTCCCACTTAGTCAATCTCTAACTATGAAGGAAAGTCAAGTGGATAAATCAACTTGAATCCTCAAGTCCTAGTCAACTCCTAAGGAAAGACTAGAGTTAGTGGAATTCAAATCAACTAGTAACTTTCAATTATCAATCAACAAGAGACTTATGATGATTCAAGAGTCTCCAATTAATCAATTCAAGCCAAGAATATAAAAATCTAACTTAAAACCCTTCCAAGCATTTCATCAAACACTTGGAAGGCACATCATAAAAGCATAGAAACTGACAAGGAATATCAAATCTAAACAGCCAATTACAAACATCAATAATAACAAATGAAGAAAGGAATAATAATTATGAAATACCTCAAATTATATTATAAAGGAAAATTGAATCTAACATGAGAATTCATAAACTAAAATAGCAACATAAAGTAATCAACAAGGGAAATTAATAAACTAGAAAGCTAGGACAATTAAAAGTAGAAGAGAAACTAAATTAAAATAAGATAGAATTCAGAAATTGAGAAGAATTAAAACTAAGAAACCTAAAACCTAGAGAGAGGAGAGAGCCTCTCTCTCTAGAAAACTACATTTAAAACCTAAAATTATGTTAATGAAAGTTGTTCAATGATTTTCCCACTCTGCAGCCTCCATTCTGTGTGTTCGAGCCTGGAACTGGGCCAAAAAGGAGCCCGAAAATTGCCCCAGCGTCTTCTGTGTAATGCAGCACGTGACGCTTTGTCACGCGTACGCGTCGTCCACACGTATGCGTCGCTTGGCAAAAATTCTGGTCACGCGTATGCGTGGGTCACTCGTACGCGTGGGTCACACGTACGCATCGCTCGTCTTTTGCGCCAGTCACGTGTACGCGTCGCTGCCAGCTTCTCAAAACACCATTTTCTTGCGTTCCTTCCACTTTTGCATGCTTCCTTTCCATCCTCTAAGTCATTCCTATCCTATAAACCCTGAAAACACTCAGGAAATATATCACGGCATCGAATGGTAATAAGAGGGAATCAAAATTAGCAAGTTTAAGGCCAAAGAAGCATGTTTTCAATCATAACATAAAATTAGGAAGGAAAATATAAAACATGCGAATTATATGCATAAGTGTGAGAATAATGGATAAAATTTACTAAATTAAGCATAAGATAAACCCTAAAAATAGAGTTTATCAATCTCCCCACACTTAAACATTAGCATGTCCTCATGCTAAGTTCAAGAGAACCAAAAGAGTGAAGGCAAAATGGTAGAACTTATGCAATGCAACCTATCTAGATGCAAGCTACCTACATGCATCATGCTATTCTAAGTACTGTATATATATGTGTGTGTGTGTAAAGTGAGTTAAATTTTCAAGAAATCATATATGCACAATCAAGGACTAAATCAATCATATCAAAGCGCATTCACAATTGAGTTGAGTTAATCAAAAGAGTTCACAAACTTACAAGACAAGCAATGATCAAATATGGACATATGGAAATAAGCAATTGAACCCTCACTGGATTTGTATATGAACTCTAATCACTCAAGTGTTTGGGGTTAAACCACTCAAATCTCCTCTAATCATGCTTTCTAAAACTTTGTTCTTCATCTAACCAATCAACAATTATCAAGTGTACAAATGCAAATATCATGAGGGCTTTTCAAGGTTGTAATGGAGCTAAGGTAAGGGTGAGGGTATATATATGGCCAAGTGAGCTATCATATGAATCTTTGACTAACTTAAGTTCTCACCTAACACATACACATACTCTATACAATCCTAAAATTAAGCTTAGCTACCCAAAATCTCACTTTTACATATTTTCACACACTCATGTATTAATTTTTAATTTCATCACATATGCATTGATCTTTTTATTGAACTTAACATTGGGGTGATTTTATTCCCCTATTCATTTTTTTTGAATGAAAGCATAACATATTAATGTATATGTTTTTCTAATTTCACATGAGTAGGCACCCAAATTCTCAATATTTGTCAATATAAGCAAAAACACATTCTCATTAACCATAGGTCCTACATTTTCCCACACTTAGTTGACACACAATCTCTATCTTAAGCTAACCAAAGATTCAAATAAGGTAATTAATTATTTTTCCACTTAAGGCTAGTGATGTAGTAATATAAAGAACAAAAAGGGGGTTAAGAAGGCTCAAAGTGGCAAACAAAGGTAAATAGAATGGTAGGCTATTTGGGATAAGTGAGCTAATATCAAATGATGGCCTCAATCATATATAAGCATGAACATACACTAAATAATGGACATATAGAATGGAACAAACCAAATATTGCAATCATAGAGAAGAAACACACAAGAATAAAAATTATGGTTAAATAATGTAACCATGCAATTAAGCTCAAAAACTCACGGGTTGTGTGTTCTTAGCTCAAAAACCATATTCCAATTATATATATCGTGCAAGTTACAAAAAGTTTTAACTCAAATTAATGTGAATCTTAAATGCTTTTTCTAAGAAAAATGAATTTCTTAAAAATTTCAACAAATTGACCAACATTTATTATTATTATTATTATTATTATTATTATTATTATTATTATTATTATTATTATTATTATTATTTACTAAATAAAATGTTGTGATTATGAAAAACTAAAAGTTTTTAGTTTACTCTCTATTTTCAATCAAACCACTTTCTCATATGCAAAAGGGTAAACTAAGCTCAATAATCCATATTTTCTACATCACAACTAATAGACTAAAAGTGCAATTCAAGCTAAATATCTAAGATATATACAAGCCCAAAGTGCAAAATGTAACAAAGTAAAAATAAACAAGAGTACAATAAAATAGAAATGTGCAAGTACTAAAAGAAAAATAAAATAAAATAAAGTAAAATACAAAATAAAACAAAATAGAACAAAAGTCTGAAATGGTTCACCAAAATATAATCTGCCGGAGACGGCGACCTCCCCACACTTAAAGCACAGCATCGTCCTCGATGCTCTCAGTCAAGCTGGGTGTGAAGGATCATCGCCTGCATCTCTATCGTCGCCTGTCGAAGGATGTGCCACTGGTTCTGTCGGATGTGGCTGTGCAGGTGCCTGTGGCTCTGTAGCGTGCTCAGGCTGAGTCGCCTCCTGCTGGGTCTCCTCCTGCTCATCCTCCTCCTCCTCAGAGTGGTCCGAGAGTGTGTCAGGCTCAAAGGGGATATCAGTACGCCCCGACGTCACAAGCAGCTTCAGATGTGCATAGCGTCGCTTATTGCGACGCTCAGACTGCTCATAATGTCGCTGATTGCGGCGCTCCATCTGATCAAGGCGCTCGAAAAGGCGGTGCACAAGGTGGTAGACTAGCTGAGAAACGGATGATGGTGCTGCGGAAGCAGGTGGTGCTGCAGGTGCTGCTGAGGATGTGGCCACATCAGTAGAAGTAGTAGTAGTAGGTGGTCTGTGGCCTAGAGGTCCGAACCGCTTGCTGTGCGGAATAACCTTCTTGCAGTCGGCAATCGGTGGTCTCTCATCCTCTGGCTCCCAAGGCACCTTAGGTTGACAAGCCATTTGGGTGATCAAATAAGGAAATGGCAAAGTGCCTCTCACATGAACTCTGGACATATACTTCCTGATGAGCCTTGGAAGGTATAGGTCCTTCCCTTCCATGACGCACCAAATAAGGAGGATCATGGCAGCTGCCACTTCTGACTCGTGAGTACTAGGCATAACATAATTACTCAATATCTATTGCCACAGCCTAGCCTCATCATTGAGATAAATAAATTTTATACCCCGTGGAGTTGCCTTTGACTTTTCCATAGCCCACGAAACATCAGGATCAATGGCTATGGTACGCCGGACAGCATCCCAATCAAAACTCATGAATCTAATAGACTCCTCGGCCTTCTGAAAATCATCTGTATCATCTGTTTTAGGCTGGAAGTGGAGGATATCCTCTATTGCCTCCTTAGTGACTAAAATCTGCTTTCCCCTAAGCTGCATTGCATCAAGGGTCGTCCTATAATAGTTAGAATAGAACTCACAGACCCATGATGTGTTTACCTCTACCAGATCTCTATCCGAAAATACCCAACCTCGCTGTTTGATCTGATGTTCAGTGTACTTCTTCAATTCGGTTGGTATTTTGAGCTTCCTTTCCAAGTAGAGGTTCCATTTTTCTGCAAAGATCGGAAACTTAAGTTCACAGTAAAGATTGGCAAATTTGACTGGGTCATTAGCAGGTACAAATTGATCAGCTTTTTCTTGATCAGTAAAGTTCTTTTCACACCAAAATTCATTCGATAGAGCGACGGATGACTGTCCTCTCTTCCTCTTACTGGAGCTGGCTTTAGCCTTGCCTTTTTCTTTCCTATCAGACATCCTGAAAAATAGAATTTTCAGGGTACAGATGATCAAATAAAGCAGAGGAAAGAAAGGCAGGTAAATAAGCAAGTAGATAGAAAAACAGGTAACAGAAGGCGAGTGAGACTCAATCATGAAGTGAGTTTAAAGAAATGAACTCTTGGAATGCAAGAAAACAGAATTCAAACATCAATCAGAATACAAACCAAAAATTCATGCAATAATAGCAAGATGTTTATTTGTTAAGCAACAACAATTATCATGCCTCAAAGGAAATTAAAAGAATTAGTTGACAACTAAAAGAAAGGTTAAAGAGTCAAATAAGTCAAGAGTTAAAAAAGTGTGTTAAAATTAGTGGCATGGAAATGCTATTCTTAACCAAAATGAGTGCACAAAGTTAAAGAACAAGCAATCTCACTCTCATGAAAGCAAAGCAAATCATTGATGATGAGAGATGTAATGTAAGAAGCACAAACGGTAAACATAAGGTATCATCAATGTATTTCATCACTCAAGTAAAAAGGCACCATCAATAGCAACTTTAAAGAATCTCACAGAAAGAAACAAGAAGTAAATCCGTCAACTAGTTCAAAATTCATTGGTCAGCAAGGTTCTAATCGACACAGAAATCCGTCAACTAGTTCCTTGTTGTCTGCAATGATGTAAATCGAATAAAAGGAAATTGAAGAAAAGCGGAAGTACCAGCCGACCACTCTATGACTTAAATTTGGCAATAAATAGTGGGACTAGAGTTAAAATGGGCCAAATTCAGTTCACAATTGGAAATTAATAGGATAAGATTTTCAGAAAAATTCGGCAGCATTCCGGCATTAAATTGAGCATTCCCGAATTAAACAAACAGCAAAATCAGTCCATATGAATTCAAAATAATTCAAACAAATTCAACAGCCATATTCACATGAACCAAGGTGAATTTTCGAATATGAGTTCAGCAACAGATTTATCAATAAAATCGATCTCGGTTTAGCAACCATCATCTATTCAAATACAAACATCAATAACTCAACAGCTCATATGAATCCAATATAGGTCAATTATCATGAAGAACAAGAAAATTCATACGACCCAGGCATCATTAAGCAAAATTAGCATAACAGTAGTCAAACAGCATACCAGCAATTAGCATCGAATAGCAGCATGTGAAAACAGATAAGCAACATCAAAAGCAAAGCAGTTTTAAAATCATCCAATTCAGACAGCAGGAACAGAGCAATTATCATACCTAAATCCACTAACCACATCCTAGCTACCTAACCACCTAAAAGCAACAAAGAACATGCATTTCTAATTTGACTAAACTAAGCAGAAATTAAACCAAGCTAACTGAATTACTTAAACATGATAGGAAAAATATGAAAAATGTAGAGAATAGAGGCAGGGGAACCTGGGAGAAGCAGAAGTGGTAGAAGAAGAGAATTGAGGGTGGAGCAGAGTAATGCCGGCCCAGAGGTGGCAGCGGTATAGCGGCGCAGTGGCTGTCTGTGGTGGTGCTTGGTGAAGGCGGGAAGGGTCGACAGGTGGCGAAAGGGGGAAGGGAGAATAGAGAAGAAGGAAAAGATTTGGAGGGAAAGAAGAGAAAATGGAACGTTGAGGGAGAAGGGATAGGGCACGCGAATGGGTTAGGGTTCTCGCGTCTGGGGTTAATGAATTCAAATCCACGCGTAGGTCACGCTTGAGCGTGGACGAGACGAAAATGCCTCGACGCGTAAGCGTCATAGACGCGAACGTGTGAAGGGAGATAAATGAAGATGACGCGTATGCGTCGGCTGAAATTGTGCCAAACGCACAATTCCAGCACCGTTTTCGCGCAACTCTCTATTCAAGTTGAATGGGGGCAGCATTTACGTGCAACACGTGCGCGTCGCGCACGCCCACGCGTGGTGTGCAAGAAATGAAAATGATGCGTACGCGTCGGGGACGCGTACGCGTGGGTCGAATTGTGCCTCTAGCACACCAGCCGCACGATTCCATCACAACTCTCTGTTCGTTGGATGGGAGAGCTAAATTGGTATCGACGCCCACGCGTGGCCTACACGCTCGCGTGGGTTGCCCCCCCTTTTTTTTAAGTAACAAGCTACCAAAATAAAACCAAATATTATTAAACTAGTAAAAATCACAACTTAAACTAAATAATTCTAACAAAAAATAAAAATTCAATTAATTACCAACATTAACGAAAAATAAAATTGGAAGAGTTTACTATGGTGGGGTGTCTCCCACCTAGCACTTTTAGTTAAAGTCCCTAAGTTGGACATTTGGTGAGCTCCTTGTCATGGTGGCTTGTGCTTGAACTCATCTTGAAACTTCCACCAACGCTTGGACTTCCAATAAGTTTCAACATTCCTAAGTGAATTCGCCAAGCCTTAAGGGAGTTCTTCACAAGCTTTGAGCTCCCAAAGTTTATCCTCTTGTATGCCCGGATCCCAAATCTTATTTCTACACCTGTTTTTAAGTTAATCATCATGATTCCATCCGGGTGGTTTTGCCTTGGAATTCTCATATAAGCAGCCAAACATCCTCCTAGACCCAATCAATTGAGAATTATACCCTTGCAATTAGGCCTTGAGCTTCCAACCATAACGCACCTAGGATGGTGTTGTCAACCGCTAACAATCTCCCTTTTACTCTTAAAATCGCAGATAGCTCTAAGTTGTCCATCCGTTTCAACCAGACCATATTCAAGTGGGAAGGTAGAGTTTAAGAATAAGAATTTTACCCACTTGAATGTTGTGTTGGATGGTAACAGCTTGGGGTGAGGTATCTCCAGTGGCAGCCTTGCCAACGTATGCTTCAATCTCTTGGGCTCCTCTTTGATGATCTCCACCTCTTGACAAGCTTCTGCAACATTGACCTCTTCTTTAAGTCCAATGGGGGAGGATTCAATTGTTGATAAAAACTCATCAATTATTGAATCCATCTCATAATCGACCTCCTCCAAGTCTTCAACCATGACATGCCTTGGAGGTTGTACACACTCCTCAACATCAAATTCAAACGCTTTGGAAGGAGGCTCTATGACTTGAGATTCCAATGGAGGTTCCGCATCTCCTAAGTCCTCAACCACTTCCTCTTCGTCGATAATTTCGGTTTTCTCCACTTGCTCTAGTACAAAATCTAACTCCTCCTTGATAACTTTTACCTCTTGACAACTTTCTTCAATTCCCCCTAATTCTTCAACTACTCCTTCATCTTCAAGGGTCTCTCCTACCTCCACTTTTTGGGCCTCCTCTTGCTTCTTTTGAAGTATGTATGTGTGAACCCGATCTATTACGTCCCTAAGACGATCCCTTCTCTCTTGTTCCATGTCAATAGCATAATTTGGATCATGTTACTCTTGGATTGATGGACATGGATGAAAAGGAAGTGCACTAGAGCTTGAGGGTTGAGTATTAGGGGTAAAGGATGGATCCACTCAGGATATAAGAGCTTGGAGAGTAGAGGTGAGACCGGTGAGAGCAGAGGTAAGTGTGGTTTGAAGCTCCTGTTGCCCTTGGCGAATAACACTAAAGGTATCATTTATGGGAGCTTGGGGTGGATAGGAGGGTTCATCTGTTGGGAGAAAAGGCTCATAATACGGATGTGGTTCTTCTTGATAAGGGTATGGAGATGGTGTATATTGAGGTGGTGGTTCTGGGTATGGTTCACATGGTTCGTACGGTGGTTGGTGTGGTGGATAAGGGTTAGGGTCATATGAAGGTGAATGGTGGAAAAGGGACTTGTGAGTATGGTGGTTCAAAGCTATGTTGAGGAGGGGGTTCATAGGCATGTGGTGGGGCTTGTTGGTAACTACAAGGGGGTCCACCATATCCATTGTCTTGGTACGCACCTCGGAATGGCTCTTGCTCATAGTAAATTGGTGGAGGTTGGTTGTCACGAAAAGGTCCACCACAACCATTGTCTTGGGATGCATCGTAAAACGGTTGTTGCTCATGGCACATTGGAGGAGGTTGTTGCCGAAAGGGTTGATCAAATCCTTGTGGCTCCTCCCATCTTTGATTGTCCCAACCATGATGCATGTTCTCATTGTAGCTTCCATTCCCTACAACATAATTTGAACCAAACTCGTAGCCAAAGGGATGAGAGTTCATAGTAGCAAATAAAAACAAAAACTAATAAGAATTAATGAAAATAAACTCCTAAAACTAGAAACACTAACAAAGAAACGAAAAAACAAAATTATTCACAATAACCAATAATAAGGCACACGTTTGCAAATCCCCGGCAACGGCGCCAAAAATTGACGGGGGAAAAATCGTCGGTAAAGAATTTCACAAAAATAGTCGCATTGCAAGTATAGATCTAAACCGACAATTAAACCTCAATCAAATTTAATTTGTTTATCACAAGTAACAAACCCTAATAAAAATAATAACCGAAGTATTCAAACATCGGGTCGTCTCTCAAGGAATTGCAGGGAAGTGTAGTTATTATTGGTTACGGAAAAATATCTTTTTGGATTTTTGAAAGGTTGAACAAGGAATGTAAATGATAAGAAAATAAACTAATAATTATGAAAAGGTCCTAGCAAGGATTGATAATCGGAAGTCCTATCCTTATTATCAATGTCAATTATGATATTAATTGTCCATTGCTCCCACTTAGTCAACCTCTAACTATGAACGAAAGTCAAGTGGATAAATCAACTTGAATCCTCAAGTCTTAGTCAACTCCTAAGGAAAGACTAGAGTTAGTGGAATTCAAATCAACTAGCAACTTTCAATTATCAATCAACAAGAGACTTATGATGATTCAAGAGTTTCCAATTAATCAATTCAAGCCAAGAATATAAAAATCTAACTTAAAACCCTTCCTAGCATTTCATCAAACACTTGGAAGGCACAACATAAAAGCATAGAAACTAACAAGGAATATCAAATCTAAACAACCAAATGCAAATATCAATAATAACAAATGAAGAAAGGAACAATAATTATGAAATACCTCAAATTGCATTAAAAAGAGAAATTGAATCTAACATGAGAATTCATAAACTAAAATAGCAACATAAAGTAATCAACAAGGGAAATTAATAAACTAGAAAGCTAGGACAATTAAAAGTAGAAGAGAAACTAAATTGAAATAAGATAGAATTTAGAAATTGAGAAGAATTAAAACTAAGAAACCTAAAACCTAGAGAGAGGAGAGAGTCTCTCTCTCTAGAAAACTACATCTAAAACCTAAAATTATGTGAATGAAAGTTGTTCAATGATTCCCCCACTCTGCAGCCTCTATTCTATGTTTTCGGGCTTGGAACTTGGCCAAAAAGGAGCCCAAAAATTGCCCCCAGCGTCTTCTGTGTAACACAGCATGTGACGCTTTGTCACGCGTATGCGTCGTCCACGCGTACGCGTCGCTTGGCAAAAATCCTGGTCACGCGTACGCGTGGGTTACGCATACGCGTCGCTCGTCTTCTGCGCCAGTCACGCGTACGCGTCGCCCACGCATACGCGTCGCTGCCAGCTTCTCAAAACACCATTTTCTTGCGTTCCTTCCAGTTTTGCATGCTTCCTTTCCATCCTCTAAGTTATTCCTGCCCTATAAACCCTGAAAACACTCAGCAAATATATCACGGCATCAAGTGGTAACAAGAGGAAATCAAAATTAGCAAGTTTAAGGCCAAAGAAGAATGTTTTTAATCATAACATAAAATTAGGAAGGAAAATGTAAAACATGTGAATTATATACATAAGTGTGAGAATAATGGATAAAATCTACTAAATTAAGCACAAGATAAACCCTAAAAATGGGGTTTATCAACTTTGCTCTTCAATCTTCCTTAATGCACCGGTAAACCCAAATATTTGCCTGGGTTGTCCCATGAGTTCATGTCCATAATCTCCTCTATGTCCACTCTAGCTTGTAAGGCCACTTGCTTGCCAAACGTGATACCTGACTTCTGTAGGTTTATTTTCTGCCCTGATGCCTCAGTATATTGGTTAAGGATAGAAATAATTTGGTATGCCTCCTCGACATTTGCTGCAGCCAAAATAATGCAATCGTCTATAAAAAGAAGGTGTGTGAACGTAAGTGCCGATGGTGCTATCTTAAATCCTTTGATCCTTCCCTACTCTTGTGCTTCTTTCATAAAAATAATGAGGACTTCTGCCGCTAGGATGAACAAGTAAGGTGATAACGGGTCTCCCTGTCTAAGTCATCTACTAGTAATTATTTTTCTTGTTAGAACCCCATTCACTTTAAAACGGTAGGATGTTGAGGTGATGCACTCCATAATGAGCTTGACCCAGTTCGGATGAAATCCAAAGGCTTTCAGTACCGGTTCAATAAAATCCCACTCTATTCGGTCATAAGCTATATTCATGTTGAGCTTAATTGCTATATTCTCCAACCCTCCACTTTTTCTTTTTTTCCAACCTATGATATACTTCTTGTACGATTATTATGTTGTCTTGGATGAGCCTGTTGCTCACAAACGCACTTTGAATAGGTGAGACAATGTCATTGAGCATATTTTTCAGCCTCTTCACCAAAATCTTAGTAATTACTTTATAGATGAAATTGCAACAGCTAATAGGTCTTACCTGATTGAGATTTTCTGGTCTCTTGACCTTGGGAATAAGCACAACCGTGGTTTCGCTTATGTCCTGATGGATCTTTTTATTTTCAAAAAAATCTCTCACCACTGCAACTAAATCCTCATTAACCACCTCTCAGTGACTTTGAAAAAACTTTCCATTTAAACCATCTGGGCCCGGGGCTTTGAGGCCTCCCATGTTGAAGACAGCTTCTCTTATTTCTTTTTCATCCACCTCTCTTGTGAGTTCGTCATTAATCTCGTGTTACTCTTTTTGGCACTTTTTGGATACATTGATCAACTCTTTCTCTTACAAACTTAGTGAACAGGTTGGAGAAGTGATCTTCTATCATTTTCATTATGGTTGAATTGTCTGTCACCCAGTTTCCATTGTTGTCCTTTATTCTTTCAAATCTATTTCTATCCCTTCTTTGCAGAGTTGTGGCATGAAAGAAGGCCGTGTTGCTATCTCCCTATTTTAACCATTTGAGTCTTAATATCTGGCTCCAAGATTTCTCTTCTTGCTTCCATAGTTGTTCTATCCTCTTCTTAATGGTCTGTGACAATTCCTGTTGCTACTTGATCATGCTTAAGTTTTGGAGGTTTTGATGTTCTTCCTATAATCTTGCTATTTCCCTACCAGCTTAGCAAAATTTCTCCTGCTCCAACTTCTGAGCTCCTTTTTACAGCTTTTCACTCTCTCTATCAAATTCTTCCATTTGTTTCCTTCTCTTGCGCATCTATTCTAACCCCTTCTAACCACTTCTTTGCAATCCCGGTGATCTTCACCATATAATTCATACTTAAAATATCTTGGGCACTTTTTTTTCGGCTCTAGAGTGAGAACAAGCGGGCAGTAGTCTAAGCTTATAGCTAGCCTAGTTTCTAACCTAGCATGTTGATAGATAAGCCTACATTTCCAATTTGCTAGGCTGTGGTCAATCCTTCCTTGGTAATAAAGCCATGTCTTGGG
>NC_029791.2:103133551-103162155 GCF_000816755.2 Arachis ipaensis
CCTTTCAGTTCTAAATCCATGAGATAGTTGGCGTCCATGAAGTTTATGAAGTCAACCATTTGACTGCTTGGTTTGGAGTGTAGACCTTCTTTTTCGTCTTGGCTAATAATATCATTGAAATCCACGATAAACAGCTGTGGTATTTGCTCACTGTCTTGGTTTTCAGCCATTTCCTTCTATAGAAGCCTTTTTTGAGCGAATTTCAGTCTGCCATATATAAATTTACATTTCCATTTGTTGCCTTTTCTGTCATCAATATCAGTAGCAATAAAATTATAGGACCAAGAGTAAACATTAAGATCAATTCTTTCATTCCAAAATAAATAGAGGCATCCGGACAAGCCCCGGAGTTCTACATTAAAGTAGTTAGTAAACATGAGTTTCTTCTTAATACTCCTAGAACATTTCTCCTTAGCTTTAGTTTCCATTAAAATTACTATGGTTGGCTTTATCTGTTTGCACAGATTTCTTAGTTCCGAAACTATCGTAGGCGCTGCCAACCCCTGACAGTTCCAGTTTAAGATGGTCATTGCTGAAGGTGGGGCATGGTAACACCTGCCTCCTCAACCATCATTTGGTTGTTGTCAACGCTTCTGGATTGTTGTATCATTCTTCTCTCTGCTTCCATGGCTTCATTCACTTGTGTTATTCCTTTCTTACTACTGCTCATTTCTTTTTCTTCTGTTGCATCTCTCTAGTTGCCATTTTCTATCCGTATTTGGTCTGCTCCCTCCCTCTTCCTTTTGAGCTTTAGTCTGGCCTTGATGTTCTGTGCTAGTTCTAGTTTCCAAGCTTCTGTCATGTTCTTCTTCTCATAGACTTTCTCTTCTTCATCTCCCTTTTCCTCAGGAAATTCAACGAAGTGCATCTCTCCTGTTACAAAGTTATAGATTTGGGTTTATGTTTCGCTGCTGCTTTTTATCTTCTTTTCCTGCTTTTCTCTAAATTTTCAGCAGCTCTTATATTTTCCAACATCCTATGTCTTCCTTCTGCTTTCCTCTTCAGCCTCTTCTTTTCCTTTTCCCCATCTTGCTAAAAAAGTCTTATGTATAATAGGGGGCTTGGATTGACATTCATCGCTTCCTTTCTTTTCTAACATGCCTAATTTGTTATTACAGAGGTCTACTACGTTGATGTTTTGATCCATCTTGAGATTTTTGGTTTGTGGTGTGGAATCTCTCCTTAGGTGTCCAAGTTCCCCTTCATTGTCAGGCCCACATGGGTTTCTTCTCCCTTTCCTTCATATTCAGCCTCTTTTTGTTTTAGGCCTGTTTCATGTTGGCCCATATGCTTGGCCCTTCTTTTTTCTACTAGGTTCTGTAGAATGTTCCCAAGTTCCTCTATGATGTCTTTTCCTCTATTAATAGCTTTTCCTCCCTCTCCATTCTGATTTTTCTCGCTTTTCTCTCCCTTTTCTTTCACCGTATATTCAGGGATTCTGTCATCATTCTCATCTCTCCCCAACGCTTTCAGTCTTTTAGTCTCCTTTTCTCCCGCAAATCCCTCATTCTCTAACCCTTGATGTTTACTTTTGGATTCACCTACTACATT
Source organism: Arachis ipaensis (assembly GCF_000816755.2). Taxonomy (NCBI): domain Eukaryota; kingdom Viridiplantae; phylum Streptophyta; class Magnoliopsida; order Fabales; family Fabaceae; genus Arachis; species Arachis ipaensis. The sequence continues at coordinate 103,135,103 of NC_029791.2, forward strand.
TTGTACGCCTATTTTCACTCTCTATATTGTGATCGTGTTCTCCACGCGCTTTTTCTTCCACCTCTTGCCCTTCTGAATTTTCTTCTTTGTTCATCCTCGTTCCTCTGCTAAAAACTGCTCTAACTGGATTCACTCCTAACCCTGGTTCATATATGGGTCTCAGAGGATCACAGCTAGCCATTGCCAGCTCATTTTTGCATTCTTTTTTTCCATGTGCTATGATACCGCAGCTCAGGCAGTAGCAATCTTGGAGTCTTTCATACTTGAACTCTATCCATGTTTTTTGTCATTCTTCTCTAGTCAGCCAGAAACCCGTAGGAAGGCGTTTTGAAATGTTTATGGCCACTCTTACTCTTAGGAAGGTTCTGACAAAGACATTTTCCCTTTTCGGATCCTCCACTACAACCACTGTTTCTATCATATTGCCAATGGTTTCTGTGGTTTCTCTTTCCATGTGTTCTAAAGGAACTCCATGTATTTGTACCCAAAACTCCATAAGCTTGTGACTAATTTTATAAATGGCTACATTTTGCTCCCATAATTGCAGGTTAAGGAGGTGGCCTTTGACACACCAAGGCCCCCCTTGAGAATTTGCAACCCTCTTCTATGGTCCCTGAAGCTAACCAGTAATTTGTTCTTCCCTACTTTAGAAATGAAGATATCCTCTGAGTTCCCCCAGATGCCTAAAAGTGTATTCTTGCTTGCCTTGAATCTGATTTCTTTATCTACTACTATTTTACCCATTAGGTTAATACATTCTTCTCTATATTCCTTCTTTTCCTTCTTGTTGATTGTGATGGTCATTCTTTCAATCTGTTGTAGGCCATATGTTGCCTTTGCTATGATTTCTTGATGATTCGTTGACCCTTTTTCGTGATATTGCAAGTTGCTGTGGGATTCTATGTGTTTGGTTTGATGATGTAAAAAACTGGTGGTTGTGTGTTACCTTGAAGTAAAACTACTAGTGTTTATTTGTATAAATGAAGATTTAGAGTTAAAGGTGGTGCGCGAAATTAAACTCCACAAATTCTGCACAGATGAACTGGCAAGTGCACCGGGTCATCCAAGTAATACCTCAAGTGAGTGAGGGTCGAATCCCACGAGGATTGTCGGATTGAGCAAGCAATGGCTATCTTGCAAATCTTAGTCAGGCGGATAGAAAAGATAGTGGTTGTGAAAAATGCATAAAAACAGAATAATAAAAGAATTACTGAATTGGCGTGAAAACAATGATAAGAAATCGGTTGAGGCTTCGGAGATGCTTCTTCTTTCTGAATCAACTTTTCTTACTGTCTACTCCAACAATGGATGAATCATTCCATAGCAAACTGTAAGTGATTAACACCGGGGCTAATGGTCATTAATCTCCTCTGCTTCAGATCAACGCCGGTGCTAATGGTCATCCAATCTGAACGAGGGTGAAGCTCTAGCAATTCAACCCCTGGTGATCCTACTCAAAATGCCACAGACAAGGTCGGATCTTTTGGATCGGAGAATAAAGCTTTATGATTCTAGTCTATACCACAAAGGCCCTAATTGCCCCGTACCTCAGCTGAACAGATGTTTCCATGTTTCCAACGAAGTCGTGGATTAGCCGTCTAAGAGATGTATAATCAAGCTTGTGATTCAATGCTATCCCGCTAGGGACTTACAAGAACCCATGTAGAAAACGAGTCATACTCTCGTTCCACCTGGTTTTATTAGTTTAAAGAATGAAGATACATCTTAGAATGAAATCAAACATAGATTGAAGTAGAAACAATAATATTATTAATCCATGAGAATCAGCAGAGCTCCTAACCTTAACCTAAAAGATATTATTTTTAATTAAAAATTACAAAAGGAAAATAAAATAAGTTAAGAAGTGCTAAAATCTACTTTGGGGCCCATTTGGTGAGTGTTTAGGCTGATGTCTGGCATTCAAATTAAGTTTTGGGCATTTCTTGCTCCCCTTGGGGCATTTGAACACCAGTTTGGGCGTTCAACTTGGGAGGTTGCTCCCTTTGGGGCGTTGAACGCCAGAAAGGGGGTAAGTTGGGCATTCAATGCCTATTTTGGGCCGTTCGATCCAAATAAAAGTATTAACCATTATATATTGCTGGAAAGCCCTGGAAGTTAGCTTTCCAACGCCATTGAGAGAGCTTTAATGGAACTTTTGTAGCTCCAAAAATGCCCATTTGAATGCATGGAGGTCAGGATCTGACAGCATCTACACTCCTTTCTTCGCCTTTGAACCAGACTTTGCCATATTCACCCAAAAATTACCTAAAATCATATAAAAACCAAAAAAAGACTCAAAGTAACATCCAAAAAGTGATTTTTGCACTAAAACACAATAAAACTTAATCAAATGTACTAAAAATACTAAGGAAACAATGCCAAAAAGCGTATAAAATATCCGCTCATCAGAACACCAAACTTAAACTGTTGCTTGTCCCCAAGCAACCGAAAACAAGTAAGATTAAAAAGAAGAAAAAGATACAATAAGTCTCAAAGTTTTCAATGAAGTTCAATTCCAAGTGATGAGCGGGGCTAGTAGCTCTTTACTTCTGAACAGTTTTTGTATCTCACTTTCCTTTGAAGCTCAGAAGTATTGGCATCCCTTGAAACTAGAATCCAGATGATATTATTGATTCTCTTCATTTATCTTTTCTTGATTCTTGAACACAGCTTCTTTTTTAGCCTGGCCGTGACCCTAAGCATTTTATTTTCCCGTATTACCACCGGATACATAAACGCCACAGACACTTAATTGGAGGAACCCTTGGATTCGAGTTTAGCTTTGCTTAAAGTCCCAGACAGTGGTGTCCAGAGTTCTTAGGCACACTCTTTTGCTTTTGGGATCACGACTTTAACTGCTTAATCTCAAGTTTTTCACTTGACACCTTCACACCACAAGCATTTAGTTAGGGGAAGCAGCTCATTTGAACTTTTTAGGCCAAGATTTTGTTTCTTTAGACCCTCATAACCATTGATGCTCAAAGCCTTGGATCCTTGCTCTTGCCTTTTTGGTTTTAAGAGCTTTTGGCTTTTTCATCTACTTGATTTTTTTTCGCCTTTTTCTTTTTCTTTTTTTTTTCTTTTTGCTACTTTTTCTTGCTTCAAGAATAATTTTTTTGGATTTTTTAGATTATTAATAATACTTCTCCTTTTTCATCATTCTTTCAAGAGCCTGATAAACCCTATTTTTAGGGTTTATCTTGTGTTGAATTTAGAAGGTCTTGTCAACTTTTCTCCCATTTATTCACTAAAATAGCATGATTTTGTAAATTCTCCTTTAATTGTGCTTAAGAGTGAAAACATGATTTTTAGGTCTTAAAATAGCTAAATTTAATTCACCTTGATTCCATTAGATGTCTTGATATGTTTGTTAAGTGATTTCAGGTTTAGGAGGCAAATATTGGATTGAGGGAATGAAGAAAAAGCATGAAGAAATGGAGAACTCATGAAGAAATGAAGGAATCGCAAAGCTGTCAATCCTGACCTCTTTGCACTTAATCGATCATAACTTGAGCTACAGATATCCAAATCAGGCGTTTTTAGTTGCATTGAAAAGCTAACATCCGGGGCTTCAAAATGACATAAAATTTGCCAAAGTTTCCTAGTGTATAGGAATGCGTACGCGTGATGTGCACGTACACGTGGGAAGCTGCACATGACTCACTAAAGGTAACTCGTGGCCAGCGATTTCTGAAGCATTTTGGGCCCAATCTAACTCATTCCTGATGCTATTTAACCCAAGGATTGAAGAGAGATGAACCAATTAGTTTGGTTTAGTTTAGTTTTGGAGGGAAAGTTAGTTTCTAGAGAGAGAAGCTCTCACTTCTCTCTAGAATTAGGATTAGGTTAGATCTAGATTAGGATTATCTTCGATCTAGGTTAATTTCATGCTTTTATTCACTTTTCCTTTGCAATTTCTTCTTCTTCTACCCTTCCTCTCTCTAGTTTAGCATTTAATTCTTGTAACTCTTTATTTTTATGTTGATGCACTTTTGTTCTTCCATTTTCATTTTAATGCAATTCATGTTTTGCCTTCCTTTATTGCTTAATTTGCTTTATTGATGTTGATTCCTTGCAATTGAGTAGTGTAGATGCCTTCCAAGTGTTTGATAAAATGCTTGGTTGTATTTTAGTATAGACTTTTCTCCTCTTTGGCTTTGGTAGAGTAATTAGTGACTCTTGAGTTATCTCATTCCTTTGTTGATTGATAATTAGAAGTTGCTAATTGACTTGAATGCCACTAAAGCTAGTCTTTCCTTTAGGATTTGGTTAGGACTTGTGGAATCAAGTTAATTTCTCCACTTGACTTTCCTCTATGGTTAGAGGTTAACTAAGTGGGAGCAATGGACAATTGTGGTCATAATTGAGAAGGATAATGAGGATAGGACTTCTAGTTCTCATACCTTGCCAAGACCTTTTCTAGTTGTTAGTTTATTTCTTTGGCAATTTACAATTCTTGTTTCTTATTCCAAAAACCCCAAAACATACTCTAACTAATAACAAAACACTTTATTGCAATTCCTAGGGAGAACGACCCGAGGTTTGAATACTTCGGTTATTATTTTTAGGGGTTTATACTTGTGACAAACAAATTTTTGTATGAAAGGATTATTGTTGGTTTAGAAACTATACTTGCAACGAGACTTCATTTGTGAAATTCTAAACCATACAAAAATTCATTCATCAAAATGGCGCCGTTGCCGGGGAGTTGCAATGGTGTTATGTTATTGGTTATTGTATATATGTGAATATTGTGACTAGCTTGATTTTTTGGATTGCTTGTTAGTTTTTTTGCTAGTTTTAGGACTTTGTTTCATTCTTTCTTATTAGCTTTTATTTTTATTTTCTCCTTTCATTATGAATTCTCACTTTGGCTATGAGTTTGGTTCTAACTATGTTGTAAGAAATGAGGGCTACAATGAGGATGTGCATCAAGGATGGGACAATCAAAGATGGGAGGAGCCATATGCATATGATCAATCCAATTGGCAACAACCCCCATCAATGCACTATGAACAAGAGCCATTCTATGATGCATATCAATCCAATGGCTATGGTAAATCCCCTTGTGACTTTCAAGAACCACCACCATATGCCTATGAGCCATATCCACAACATAACCCTCAACCATACTCACAAGTCCCTTCCTACCAACCACCTTCATATGACCCTAATCTATATCCATCATTCCAACAACCATATGAGCCATATGAACCACATATAGAGCCACCACCATTCCAACATCAATACTTTTAAGAGCCACCCTCTCCATACTATTACCAAGATGAACCACCTCCAATGTATGAAATTTTTCTCTCACAAGATGAATTCTACTTCCCACCACAACCTCCCATGGAAGAATACTCATGTCCATCGATACAAGAGCCATATGATCCTAATCATGTTATCCAAGCAGAATAAGAGTCAAGGGATCGTCTCAAGGAAGTATTGGATCAACTTCAAGCAACCATGGAGTGTGTTGTGCAACAAGTGGAAAAAGTGGAAAGTGTTGAACCACCACACCCCTACCAAGAAGAACTACCTTCCTACTATGAGTCCTTCTTCCAAGATAATAAACCCTTCCATCCACCCCAACCTCCAATGGAAGACATCCTTGATGCTCTTGTTCAAGGACAAGAGGAGATGAAAAAGGATGTGCAACAATTCACGGCCACCTTGGACGAGGTGGTAAGCCGGTTAGCATCCCAATGCTTGAATACTCAAGGAACTCCCATGGCTACATGTGGAGAATCAAATAAAGATCATAACATAAAGGAGAGATTGGAAGCCCTGGTGGAGAATGAGAGAAATTGCTTTGTATTGGACCAATTGGAGGAAGCTAGGATTGTTGAAGAGAAGGAAGAAGTGGTTGAGGACTTAGAAGATGCGGAACCCCCATGAGAACATAGAGTCGAAGAAAATCCCACCAACAAGATTGAAGTTGACGTTGAGGAGGAATGTGCACAACCTCCACGGTGTATCCCATATGAAGACTTGGATGGGATAGAGCGAGAATTGAGTTCCCTCGGTGATGAAGATCAAGCATCAAATCCTAGTGGTGAAGAATCCTTTGAACTTGAAGAACCTTCTCCTGATGAGATAGAAAGTAATGTGGAGGTAAAATTCTCTCACCCTCCCATTTATGATTTGAGTAAGGGAAAAGAGTTAGATAAAATTGTTGAACAAAGGATTGAGATTAAGAGATCTTGTGAGGAGGCGGAGGTCCTTAGAAAAAGGAGGATGGGATACGCTTTGTCAAGATCCTTGGAAGCTTCTTTACCTAGGTTGTCATCCACTCCTTCATTCGAGTGGGTAAAATTCATCTCTATTAGCTTTATTGTCCCACTTGAGTATGACTTGCTTTAAACGGATGGTCAACTTAGGATGCTTTGTGGGATGAAGCGTAAGAGAAAGATGTTTCGTGGTTGGCGTTGTAAATCAAGGGTCATTATGGTTGATACGTCAAGGATGAAATGTAAAGGTTGGAATAGTGCCCAACTAGATGGGTCTAGGAGGATTGTTGGGCACTTCATTGAGAATTCATCTTACTTGCCACCCGGATGGATTAATAATGATCAACTTCAAGACGGGTGTGAAAATAAAGTGTGGGATCCTGGATCGCACAAGGAGAATCAATTTTGGAAGCCCTTGTCTTGTGAAGAACTCCATCAAAGCTTGGAGCCATTACCTTTGAAGAATAGAGCTTATTGAGACTCAAGCATTGGTGGATGTTCAAGGATGAATTCAAGCACAAGCCACCTTGATGAGGAGCTCCCCATAAGTCCAACTTAAGGACAATAAATAAAAGTGCTAGGTGGGAGACACCCCACCATGGTAAACTCTTTCCATTCTCTTGTATATATACTTAATAAGTGATTTGAGTTGCCATTATAGGTAGTTTTCTTCTTTTCTATACTCTTATACATTTTGTTTTGATTGATAGGTTGTTGTAATGTGTTTTGATTAGTTTAGATTGTTGTTAAAGTTGGTTACTTGAAGTACAAGTTTTGTTTGTTTTGTCTTTGAAAATTTTTCAAAAACTTAAAGATTTTTGTTAAATTTGAATTTTGGTTGCTTTAGAATGTTTATATGTTAGAAGAGTGTTTATAGGTTTAGTTTAGTTTTGGAGAGAAAGTTAGTTTCTAGAGAGAGAAGCTCTCACTTCTCTCTAGAATTAGGATTAGATTAGATCTAGATTAGGATTTCTTAGATCTAAGTTAATTTTATGCTTTGATTCACTTTTCCTTTGCAATTTATTCTTCTTCTACCCTTCCTCACTCTAGTTTAGCATTTAATTCTTGTAACTCTTTACTTTTATGATGATGCACTTTTGTTCTTTCATTTTCATTTTAATGCAATTCATGTTGTGCCTTCCTTTATTGCTTTGCTTTATTGATGTTGATTCCTTGCAATTGAGTAGTGTAGATGCCTTCCAAGTATTTGATAAAATGCTTGGTTGGATTTTAGTATAGATTTTTCTCCTCTTTGGCTTTGGTAGAGTAATTAGTGACTCTTGAGTTATCTCATTCCTTTGTTGATTGATAATTAGAAGTTGCTAATTGACTTGAATGCCACTAAAGCTAGTCTTTCCTTTAGGATTTGGTTAGGACTTGTGGAATCAAGTTAATTTCTCTACTTGACTTTTCTCCATGGTTAGAGGTTAACTAAGTGGGAGCAATGGACAATTGTGGTCACAATTGAGAAGGATAATGAGGATAGGACTTCTAGTTCTCATACCTTTCCAAGAGCTTTTCTAGTTGTTAGTTTATTTCTTTTGCAATTTACAATTCTTGTTTCTTATTCCAAAAACCCTAAAACATACCTCTAACCAATAAAAAGAACACTTTATTGCAATTCCTAGGGAGAACGACCCGAGGTTTGAATACTTCGGTTATTATTTTTAGGGGTTTGTACTTGTGACAAACAAATTTTTGTATGAAAGGATTATTGTTGGTTTAGAAACTATACTTGTAACGAGACTTCATTTGTGAAATTCTAAACCATACAAAAATCCATTCATCAAAGCCAATACACTTAACTTCAACATCAAATATGCACTGTTAATTCATGCATTCAGAAAGTAAAAGGAAGGGCCACCACATCAAAATAGTTGGACTACTCTTATTATATAACTCGAGCTTATGTATCTCACTATTCTTTTTTCAAGAAAAATTTTCTTTTAAGCATGGTGAAGGATACATAGGATATTTTATAGCTTAAGACAATACAAAACTATGAAGGGACAAAATGCTAAACATGATCATGCACCAGAAATAGAAAACAGGGAATAAGGTAAAGGAAGGGGTAATGAAACTTAACCACCTCAGTTATGGCGACTGCTGATCTTCCATGAAGATGATTCACGTTCCTTTGGTGCTATTGATGATAGCATAAACCCAGAGCTTGATCTGCAACACCAAACTTAAAAAGTTTGCTTGTCCCTAAGCAAAGAAGAAATGGGAGGGAAGATTGAGTGGGACAGGTTTAAATTTGAAGTGGGTGGGGCATTGGGTGGGACCCACTGGCTGAGGAGGCTCCAAACTTTGAGTTTTTTGCCCCTCCTACCTGGCGTTCAATGCCAGGCATGTGTTCTTCTGGGGCATTGAACGCGCAGCCTTGCTCCCTGGATGGCGTTCAACACCAGACTTGTGCCTGTCAGGGGCGTTGGATGCCCAGAGTGGTCATTCTCTGGCGTTCGACGCCAGCTTCTTGTCCTCTATGGGCGTTGAACGCCCATTTTCCTCCTTGTCTGGCATTCAACGCCAGCAAGGGGATCTTCCTAGGGTGTTCTGTTTCCATCTCCAAATGTCTCTGTCTCTGTTCTAAGTACTACACATGATCACAAACATTAGAAAGCAAGAAAAAATTTTGAAAATAAACTAAAATAAACTTAAATGAAAATAAACAGAAGAAATAAGGACAAAAATACTCTACTCATGGTTGGGTTGCCTCCCAACAAGCGCTTCTTTAATGTCATTAGCTTGACACTCGATTGCTGACTTTCTTCCTCTTCTTCCAGTTGGTTAGCATAAATGACTCCAAAGGGGAAAAGGAGGAGATCAGTGCCCTCAGATTTGAATTCCTCCTAACAAGCTTTCTTTTATTGTTATAAGCTTGATTCTCCTTGCTTGTTAGGGTAGGGGTTGTACTGTTTTTCCATCCCCTATGCATCTTCCTCTTGGGACCTTCCTCCTTAGTGGGTGGTGACTGCCCAACACCAAACTTAAGTTTGATGTCTGGGGAAACTGTATGATTTTTCACCAAGGGAGGAGGCTTCAGTATTATACTCTGCATGGAAGACCTCCTCTGTCAGGGGGTAGTGGAGGTTTAAGGACTTTGATAATCATGTAATCCTTCTGTAACCTCATCACCAATTTGCCTCTCTCAACATCAGAGAGGTTTCTTCCAGTAGATAGAGACCATTGCTCCAAAACATCAGAAAAAAAAATATTGATTTGCAGTTTCTTAGAACCTTCCAAGGATTATGAAGGTGTGGTTCTTCAGGCTTCCTTCTCATGAAAGGGGCGTGTAACAGTGTACTTCCAGCCTCTTCTTGAGTCTCTTCTTCATCTAGTTCCTCAAAATTGTGTACCATCTTAGGCTCAGCCTCCTTGGTATTAATGAGGGCCTTACACTCTTCTCTTGGATTCACTTCTGTGTTTCTAGGAAGAGTGTTAGGGAATCTCTGAAGTTTCTGAGGAAGGTTCCTCTGAATGACTACACTGTGCTCCTTAGTAAGCACCATTGTCTCTACTTCCCTCCAATCCCTCTTGTTATTCAGTATTTCCTTCATGAACTTAGCATATGAAGGCATTTATTCAAGAGCCTCTACAAAAGGGATTTTGATCTCCAGTTTCTTGAAAGATTCTAAGAATTTAGCAAATTACCTATCCTTTTCTGCTTTCTGGAGTCTTTGAGGGTATGGTAACTTGGCCTTGTACTCAAGGGCCATGAGGGGTGCAGGGTGAGTGTCTATAGTGCCTATAGAAGGGCTACCAGCTTGCTTAGGAGAGGTGGTCTCAGCACTTACACGTGTCTAGCCTCCCTTGAACTGGTATTCAATGCCTGGGCTGCCCCCTTCTAGGCGTTGGATGCCTGGGCTGCCCCCTATTGGGCGTTGGACGCCCTGGCTGCCCCCTCTGGGTATTGGATACCTTGGCTGCCCTCTTCTGGGCGTTCAACGCTCTCATGAGTGTCTTGAACTACAGCTTGTTCACCTTCTGCCAGCTCTTCTCCCTGCCTCTTACTGTTTTGAGACTGGGTGTTCAGGGTACTCCTTAATTGAAGAGCTTGGCACTCTTTCTTATCTATTCAAACAAGTGTTGTTTAGCTTGGTTCAACCGTGCTTCCATATTCCTTATGGAGGCTTTTGTCTCCTGCACGAAGCCTTGTTGGCTCTTTACAAGTTCTGCTATTGCAGGTGCCAGGTCAAGAGTACCCCGAGGCTGTGGAGGCTGAGGAGGAGGGTTGTTAACTGAACTTTCCAGGCTCAACACTTGTTGTATGAGAAAGTTCAGCTGTTGGACTAAAGATTCATTTTGTTCATGGATAGTAAATTCGGTTGACACTCCTTTGTCCTCCCTTTTCATTGAGGTCTTCTTTGATGAGTATAGGTATTGGTTGTTAGCCACCATCTCAATGAGTTCGTTGGCCTCTTCTAGAGTCTTCTTCATGTGTAAAGAGCCACCCGCATAATTATCCAGGGATGCCTTGGCTCTTTTAGAGAGTCCGTCATAGAAGATATCTAGCTTGACCCACTCTGTGAACATTTCAATGGGACATTTTCTGAGCATCAACTTGTACCTTTCCCAAGCGTCATAAAGAGACTCATCATCCTCTTGTTTGAAATCTTAAGTGTCCAGTCCTAGCTGGGTTAGCTTCTTTGGGGGAAAGTACTTGTTCAGAAATTTGCTGACTACCTGACTCCAGGTATTCAAGCTCCCCTTGGGTTGGACATCTAACCAATCCTTTGTTTAATCTCTCAAAGCAAATGGGAAAAGCATCATCTTGTAGACTTCAGGATATACTCCCTTGATCTTTACAGTATCACAGATCTGCAGGAAGTCAGAGAGGAATCTAGTGGGGTCTTCCTGAGGAAGTCCATGAAACTGGCAAGTTTGTTGCACCAAGATGATCAACTGTGGGTTGAGCTCAAAATGAGCTACTCCAATAGGAGGTATACTAATGCTCCTTCCATAGAAATAAGTAGTGGGAGCTGTATAAGATCCCAAGGTTCTTCTAGGTTGTGCATCCTCATTTGGATCCATAGTGATTTTAGTGTTCCTGCACAAACAAGAGACAATAAAAAGTGGGAGTCTCTATGTCAAAGTCTAGAGAACTCTCAGTGAGATATCCCAAAGAAACAAGAAAAGAAAATTTTTTTCGAATTAATTTCGAAAATAAATTAAGAAATTGGAAAAGAAATGATTAGAAATTTTGAAAACTAAAAAGAGAAAGTCAATTAAAGATTTTGAAATTCAAATTTGAAAGAAAGAAAGACCAATGAAACACCAAACTTAAAATTAAAATAAGATAAAGCAAACAATTAATTAAAAATAATTGAAAATAAGATAGAAGATATGATTTTGAAAATTTTTTAAATTTAAAAAGAAAGAGTCAATCAAAGATTTGCAAAACTGAATTTTGAAAAGAAAAAGTCAACAAGATAAGATAAGATTTTAAACTTAAGACAGAAGATCTGTAAATTTTTTTTTTAAATAAGGAGAGAATTAGGTGAAGGATTTTCGAAAAATATGAGAGAGAAAAAGGGTAGAAGATTTTTGAAAAAGAGAAAAGAGAAAGGAGTTAGGAGGTTTTGAAAAAGAGGAAAGAGAAAAGAATTAAAGAGAACCAAACTTTTAAAATTAAAATAAGATAAAACAAGTAACTAACTAACTAACAAGATTTGGAAATGATTTGAATAAGATAAAAGATTTTATTTTAAAATTTAAAAAATCAACAAAGATTTGAAAATAAGATAAAATATTTGATTTTGAAAATTTTGAAATTTTAAAAAGAGAAAGTTAAAAGAAGATCTTGAAATTTAAATTTGGAAAGAAAAAGTAAAACAAGGAAAGATAAGATTTGAAAGATTTGATTTTGAAAATTTTTGAAATTGAATTTGAAAAAGATTTGATTGTGAAATTTGAAATTGATTTAAGATAAGATAAAGATTTGAAAAAGATTTGAAAAGATAAGATATGATAAAGATTTGAAAAATTTTTGAAAGGAAAGATATGATAAAGATTTGAAAAGCTTATATCTTAAAGTTAAAATTAAAAATTGAAACTTTACCAACAAGAAAACACCAAAGTTAAAATTTTTAAATCAAGATAAGAAAAAGTAGCAAGATTTTCGAAAATTTGAAAAAAGATAAGATAAATATTTTTTTTGGATTTTCGAACTTTAAAGAAAAATAACTAAGAGACACCAAACTTAAAAGTTTTAAGATCAAAGACACTAATTTTTGGAAAATTAAGAAGACAAACAACTAAGAGACACCAAACTTCAAATTTTTTTAAGATCAAACAAAGAAAAACACCAAGAACAATTCGAATACCAAGAAGAAAAAAAAGAACAATTTTCCAAAAACTCAAGAAAAGACAGACCAATAGAAAACCAAGAAAAGGTTCCAAACTTAAGAACTGATATAAGACTCAAATAAAAGAAAAAGATTACTAAGGAGAAGAAAAGGTTTTGAAAATTTTTTTAAAAAGAAAACAACAAACACAATTGAAAGAACAATTAAACCTCAAAAAGTATCTAATCTAAACAGCAAGATAGTACGGTAGTTTGTCAATCTCAGAACAATCCCGGTAACGGCGCCAAAAACTTAGTGCGCGAAATTGAACTCCGCAAATTCTGCACAGATGAACCGGCAAGTGCACCAGGTTGTCCAAGTAATACCTCAGGTGAGTGAGGGTCGAATCCCACGAGGATTGTCGGATTGAGCAACCAATGGCTATCTTGAAAATCTTAGTAAGGCGGATAGAAAAGATAGTGGTCGTGAAAAACACAAAAAAACAGAATAAGGAAAGAATTACTGAATTGGGGTGAAAACAGTGATAAGAAATCAGTTGAGGCTTCGGAGATGCTTCTTCTTTCTGAATCAACTTTTCTTACTGTCTACTCCAACAATGGATGAATCATTCTATGGCAAACTGTAAGTGATTAACGCCGGGGCTAGTGGTCATTAATCTCCTCTGCTTCAGATCACACACCGGTGCTAATGGTCATCCAATCTGAACGAGGGTGAAGCTCTAGCAATTCAACCCCTGGTGATCCTACTCAAAATGCCACAGACAAGGTCAGATCTTCCGGATCGGAGAATGAAGCTTTATGATTCTATTCTATTCCACAAAGGCGCTAATCGCCCCGTACCTCGGCTGAACAGATATTCCCATATCCCTAACGAAGTCATGGATTATCCGTCTAAGAGATGTATAATCAAGCTTGTGATTCAATACTATCCCGCTAGGGACACGCAAGAACCCATGTAGAAAACGAGTCATACTCTCGTTCCACCCGATTTCATTAGTTTGAAGAACGAAGATACATCTTAGAATGGAATCAAACATAGATTGAAGTAGAAACAGTAATATTATTAATCCATGAGAATCAGCAGAGCTCCTAACCTTAACCTAGGAGGTTTAGTTGCTCATAGCTTACAGAAAATAATAGTAGTAATGTGTCTGTGCTTCTCCCCTTCTGGGAGGCATAGTCCTCAGGAAGAAGGAAATCCTTTATTTATAATAAAAACTCTAAGACTAAACCTAAAAGATATTGTTTTTAATTAAAAATTACAAAAGGGAAATAAAATAAGCTACGAAGTGCTAAAATCTACTTTGGGGCCCACTTGGTGAGTGTTTGGGCTGATGTCTGGCGTTCAAATTAAGTTCTGGGTGTTTCCTACTCCCCTTGGGGCGTTTGAACGCCAGTTTGGGTGTTCAACTTGGGAGGTTACTCCCTTTGGGGTGTTGAACGCCAGAAAAGGGGTAAGTTGGGCATTCAACGCCCATTTTGGGCCATCCAATTTAAAGAAAAGTATAAACCATTATATATTTCTGAAAAGCCCTGGAAGTTAGCTTTCCAACTCCGTTGGGGGCGCTTCAATTGGACCTCTATAGCTCCAGAAATGCTCGTTTGAATGCATGGATAGGGACGGACATAAGGGGGGGCGAGTGGCGGCCTCGGCCCCCCAACTTTTTTTAATAGTAATAAGTTATTATGTATAATTTAATTTTTTTAAAGAATATTTAGTATTTAGTCTAATATAAATAAAAGTTTAGTCTAATTTAAATATTAATAATTTTTAATATCTAAAAAATAAGTAACAATATTAAAAAAATCTGAAAAAGATATTATTACTAATATTTTTAATTAAATAAAAATTTTTAAACCTCATAAAGTGAATTCTTTTTCTTCTTGTGGCCGTTTTTTTTATTCGTTTGGTATTAATTCTCTCTGTTTCAACTGCCACAATTAAGAGATCTTTTTCAACTATGAATATTGTGAAAAATAACTTAGAAACAAAATAAAAGATGAATTTCTTTCTAATTGTCTTTTAATTATATTGAAAAGAAAATTGTTGAAAATTTTGACACAAATTCTATTATCGATGAATTTTATGATACTTATATAATTTTTTTACATACTTTTTAATATTATATGTGTTATTGGCCCCCCATAATATCATTTCTGGATCCGTCCCTGTGCATGGAGGTCAGGAGTTGGCAGCATCTACACTCCTTTCTTCGCCTCTGAATCAGACTTTGCCAAATTCACCCAAAATTCACCTAAAATCATATGAAAACCAAAAAAGACTCAAAGTAGCATCCAACAAGTAATTTTTGCACTAAAACATAATAAAATTTAATCAAAAATACTAAAATTAATAAGAAAATAATGCGAAAAAGCGTATAAAATATCCACTTATCAGAAGGTTTGGGGTTAGGTTGGATGATATATCGTGGTAGTAAAATAGAAATGTTGGATTTTGAAGAGATTTTTTGATGAGGCTAAACTCACAAGGATTAGAACTAGAGTTCTACTTCGCTCTTCCTGAGAGAGAAAGTTGCTCTCCTGAGAGAGAAAGGTCCTATCCTTAGTTATTAATATCTTAAAATCTGGTTTTATAGCTCCACGTGTCGTATCCTTCTTCATGAAGGTTTTGTTTGTTTTCCTCTATTGGGGTTAAAAAGTCATCAAATGTGGTGAAACTATGAAAGATAGAAGTCTCCAAAGTCTTACCAGCTAAAGTCTTATCACGTGGTGGTAATGGATGAAAGTTTCAACACCTAATTAAAGTACCTGTTAATTCAAAAAAATAATAAATATAAATTCAAAGCATTAAACAAGTGTGTCTAAAATTTGGCCAATTTGTTCTGAAAATCTACTCTGTCACATACATCATTGATGTAAATTTTACCTATAAAAAGAAATAATTCATTAATCAAAAAGGCAAAATCTTTTTGAGCAAAAGAACCCAATCCATCCAGTCCCTCTTTTTTTATTACCTATTTTCTATGCATCACAAATTTTTCATTTGTCCAAGCATCACTATTATTTGACACAATTACTTCATTATCATTCAGACAGTCACAAAATATATTGAGTATACATAAAAGATTATCTTTGATTTTGAACATGTGGTTGCTGTCTTTCGAGATTGGTGTGTCATCAAAAATTCTACATGAATAAATCATGGAGCTGTTGTTCCTCTCTCCTTCTTCCTCCCTCTCTGACTGAAGTCTCCATTTGTTCTCATTATCAAATTCTCCCTCCTCAAGTTATTAGTAAATATGTGTGATTTAAACAAAAAATAAGACAACACATACCCCTTGATATTTATTTACTTTTTTACTTGGGCCAAGCAAATATGATTAAAATAGAACAAGCTCACTGCAATAGTCCAAAACAACAATGCAACACATTCCTTTTTTCATTATTTATTTGTTTTTTTTTTTTCAAAAACCATGAATGGCAAGAAACCACCTATCTTCAAGGATTAAGTCAAAAACTTTAATAAGTATAACTTACCAAAAATCTAACTAAAATATCTAAAGTATGACAACCTAAATCAATCTGAATATATAATTTGTAATGTATTTTTTGGTATCTGAAAATAAAAGAAAAAAAGAAACAAAAAATAAAGAATAAGCACTCTCTAAATGACAATAAGTACATCACAACGCAGCAGAAAAATGTAATATATTTTTTTTAAAAGCAACAAGCTCAAGACAACATAGTGGAACAAAGAAGAATGTAATATGTAAAATAACGTTATTGAATCTATTGAAGTAAGAACCATTAGATTGAAAACATAAATTTAAAAGCACATGCAAACAAAGTGTTGTAATACTGCAGCTCAAGAAGAAAAACATAAATTTATAACAATTCCATCAACAATCCAGCATTCCAACATACATAACAATTCCATCCATCAACAATAACATAAGTCTCAATGAAAACATAAATCTAATGACATAGAACATAAGATACAGAATCACTGGTGGGCAGATTTTAAAGTAGTTTAAGTCTCAAGTGGATTGAGTTTCGATGTGTGTTCTAATTTTTTTGTTTTGGGTCAGTTTTGTTGGCACCAAGTCCCAAAAAAAAGAGAATTAAAGTTGTATTAAATTTTTAAATTAAAATTTAATATTTAAAATAAAATATTATTATATCTTGCATTTTAAATTTTACATTATTATAATTTAATATATCTTAAATAATACAAAAATATTTGTTAGTGATTTTTTATTTTTTATTTTGATGCTTTATTTTGTTAGACATTATCAGTATAAATTTTTTTCTTGTGTTCACCATTATCAGTTTTGTTTTTAAGCGATTTTTTTCTTAAGCTCAACATGGTATTTATAAGTTTTACTATTTGTATTATAAATTTATCCTTTAAAATATCTTTGGATAATTTAGTATTCAAACTCAAGGATTTAATATTCACATTAAATAATTGGTTAAGAAAAATAATTTAATTAATTATGATATATGTAGATTTAATAATTTAAACAACACTAAACTATTATTATATTTGACCTCAACGTTTAAATTAGCATCTTTTATAATTTACTAATATTTATAGTATCTATAGGATGTAGGTGATGAATTGCATATAAAGAAATAAAAGAATCACCATATAGAAAGTACTTATGGTGGTTAACTTACTCATATAAATTTTAGAGTTTGTCAATTGAGACATAGAGTTTATAATGAATATAAATGTTGCCTTAATTGACCTCAATATTTAAATTAGCATTTTTTTAGAGTGCAGTAATATTCGTTATATATATAGAATACAAGTGATGAATTGCATATAAAGAAATAAAAGAGTCGTCATGTAATTAGTATTTACGGTGATTTAACTTACTCATGTAAATTTTAAAATTCATCAATTGAGAGGTATGGTAGTTTTGTTTTTAAGTATTTTTTTTCTTAAACTCCACATGGTGTTCACAAGTTTTATTATTTTTATCGTAAATTTATCTTTTAAAGTTATTTTTGGATAATTTAGCATTCACTTCTAAAATTTAATATTTTAAATTTTGGATTCAGACAGTAAAATGTTCACATTTGATAATTGGTTAAGAAAAATAATTTAATCAATTAAGATATAGGGCAAAAAACCATATTAAGCCACATGCAGAAGAGTTTAACCAAAATACGCCAAACAGAAATTTGTTTCAGCAATAAGCCAAGAGACATTTTTATATAAATCGAACCAGCAAGGTTCGAACTGTATTAGCTAGTAATTCGAACCAAGTTGGTTCGAACTAGTATTGGAAAATTTTGAATAATTCGAACCGGATAGGTTCGAACCAAGAAAGCATATAATTCGAACCTGGTTGGTTCGAATTATGGGGAGAGAGCTTGGTTGTAGTAATTCGAACCAGGCTGGTTCGAATTACATGCTTTCTTGGTTCGAACATATCCGGTTCGAATTAAAGAGAGGTTGATTGTAGTAATTCGAACCAGCTTGGTTCGAATTACGTGTATCATGGTTCGAACCAGGTTAGTTCGAATTAGTACGAATCAGAGCTCTATATAAACGCTGTAAACGTGAATTGCTCTCATTAGAGGACATAAGATCATCATGTTTCATTTAATACAAATAGTTAGGAACAACATACATAAACAGAGCACTACATAACAAGAAAACTACACCTAACTATCATACATGACTGAAATAGAGGAAACAACATACATGAAATGTGACTCATCTAAACAGATCTGTCAGCCTTGCCAAGATGGTATAGCCCTGCCATCTGCAAGTATGGAACGTATCTGTCATCAAGACGCATGCCCTGCTGCCGCCTCATGCTCCTAATGCATCGCTCAGGCTGCGCATGAAAAGAACCGCATACTGAGATATATAACTACACAGGTTTTACAGTAAACCGGTTCAAATAAACCGGTTCACAGTAAACCGGTCTACGTAAACGGGTTTACATAAAACGGTTTCCATAAACAGGTTTACATTAACCATTTTTCTAAATTAAACAGCATAACATTACATGAAGGATAACTAACTGGAAAAGAAACCCATAAACCACACAACTAAACCGCTAGCATATACCACAATTACCGAGACCCATTAACAAGAAACAAATTCAATAAACCGGCTTACTTAAACCACCTAGCATTAAACAACTACCATAAACCACATAAAAAAACCGCTTGCAAAAACCGCTAACAAAAACCGCTAACATAAACCACCAGCATAAACCACTACCAAAAACCACTGACTTAAACCACTAACAAAAACCACTACCCTAAACCACCACCCTAAACCACTAACATAAACCACTAACTTATACCGCTAGCTTAAACCACTATCATAAACCACCTACAAGATCCCCTCACCTAAACCGCCTACATAAACCACTAACATAAAGTACCATCTAACTAAGATACAAAACCACTAACGCACAAGTAACGCTAGGATCAAAAAAAATTTCCGTACTAACCTCGTCGTTGATGACCCCGGCTATATGAGCGACTCCGTCCAACCGATATAACCGTGCCGGATCGTCCTCCATCAGCAGACTCGTCCGTTCAGGTCTTTCTCGGAGAGAATCTGGGTCGTTTTCTCTGGGATTTTGTGGGGTAGGGGGGAAGGATAATGGTTCGAATGAGGGTGATTCGAACTCCTTTTATAGTCGAATCACACATAATTCGAACCAGCCTGGTTCGAATTATGAAGGAGTGCATTGGGAGTAATTCGAACTGACCTGGTTCGAATTACATGGACTAGAATACAAAGCATAATTCGAACCACCCTGGTTCGAATTATGTGTTATTCAAGTTCGAACCACACTGGTTCGATTTATGTATGGGAGAAGTTCGAACCACCTTGGTTCGAATTATTCAAAAACGTAGAACACTAAATCGAACCATCTTGGTTCGAATTATGAGGGAGTGCAATTCGAACCACCTTGGTTCGAATTGTATTAAAATACACTTTGGCTCATTGCTGAAACGAAATTGGATTTGGCGCATTTTGGTTACAAGTTTCTTGCTCTGGCTCAATATGGTTTTTTGCCCTAAGATATATGTAGATTTAATAATTCAAACAACATTAAGCCACTATCATATTTGAGTACATTTAATTTGTATTTCTTTATACTTTACCAATATTCATAGTATTTATAAAATGTAGGTAATAAATTGCGTATAAAGAAATAAAGAAGTTACTGTGCAATTAGTATTTATGATAGTTAACTTACTCATGTAAATTTTAGGGTTCACTAATTAAGACATAGGGTTTATAATGAACATAAGTATTAGGTTAATTGACCTCAATCTTTAAATTAGAATTTTTTAAGAGTGTACCAATATTCATGATATATATAGAATATAAATTATGAATCGCATATAAAGAAACAAAAGAGTTGCTATCTGATTAGTGTTTACGGTTGTTAACTTACTCATATAAAATGAATATAACTGATAGGTTAATTGACCTCAATATTTAAATTAGCATTTTTTTTAAAGTGAACCAATATTCATATAGAATATAAGTGATGAATCACATATAAAAAAATAAAAACTTGCTATATGATTAATGTTTACTGTGGTTAGCTTAATCATATCAAGTTTAGAGTTCACCAATTGAAATATAAAATTTAAAATGAAAATAAAAATTAAAATAATTGACCTCAGTTCAAATATAAGAACAATATAAGCTATATATATATATAAACAAGCCTTGGACACGGTTCGGTTTATTTCAACTGTTTCCCAAACAAAACGGTCAGTCTATTAGATGTCAACATCCTCGACTTCCTTTTCCTTAACATCCGAATTCATGGTCTTAACATGAAGGAAGGATCTATCCCAGCAGCTTTAATCTATAGGATTCAATATAAGGTCATGAACACTTGTAATTCTAGAGTCCTTCTTAAATTCCAAGACCGTGAAACCACTTTGTTTGTTACAGACATAACAAAAGCCAACGTCACGGTCCCAAGGCTTATTAGGTGGGATGAAATTGACCTTCCTAAGTCATGGTCAATTGATCGAGCCATTTCTACCCAGACAAGCACCTCTCTTACGAGAAATAAAACAGGATGAATCAGGGAAAGTAGAGATTTTCTTTGATAGACAAAACTCTTTTTCCTCTAGATCTGAAGCAGAAACATCTAATGATTTTGCTTCAGCAAGAAGATCCTTTTCAGTGACTTCTCAATCCCAGTTTTCAAAAATTTCAAGACCCGTAAATTCTGAAATTCATATTTCGGGATTACAAAATAATTCAAACATCTCTCAAGCGGTTTACCAAACCGATGATGATGTTGAAGTTGAAGTAGAATCTTCTATTCAATCTCCAACATACTCTTCTATGGTGCCCAATGAGTAGCACAAAATTTGTTATAAACAGAGAAGCTTTACGTAAAAACCTTTACTCTAAGGAGTATGACCTCAACAGAGAATGGTATTTACGTACGTATACAGCTACTCAAATTTCGTCATTCAAAGAAAAATACTACAATTTTCTAAATGATGTTAAAATGCATATTCCTTTCTTTGAATGGTTTCATGCTTATTCCATAAAAAATTATATTGATTATCCTTTCAAAACTAAACAAACTTCGCTTTCAGCAAATATTATTTCAACTTGGAAAGTCAAAGATGGAAACTTAGTTAGATCTGAGTTTCCTCCAAAAGGAGCTTTTATTATTTCAAATACGGAAGGACATAACCCTGTTATGGCCTCTCCTTTTAAATCAAAGAATGTAGATGAAGCTGTCACCCCAAAAGATATTAAAAATCTTATTGAGCAATCAAATTATACCAATAGATTTTTACAATGCTTGGGTGACAACCTTTCATCTCCAGGATCTAGTTTCTCTTTGAAAAATATTTTTGAAGCTTCTACTTCTAAAAGTATTGAGAAACCCCTTTTTAAACCTTTCAAAATGAGTAGTAAGGCAAAACAGAGTCTTAAAACCTCTATTTTAAAACAACAATCTAGTGATTCAGAAGTCATGCAAAAGATCGACCAACTTTTAAATCGTTTTACTACTATCCCTGAAACTCCTACAAACTCTGGTGAATCTACATCTCGTATTCAAACTCGCTCATCCAAGGCCATTAATGCCCTTGGCCATAATTCCAATGAATCTTCCTCTGATCAGAGTGATGATTCGGGCAAATCATCCCTTAAAGTCAGCCCAATTATGACCAACTCTATAACCCAGTGGAAGGGCCTAACCAAACCTTCTGCATACGGTTATAATCGTGTCTCCTCCTCGGATCTAGCTCTCAAAGAAAGAGAACTAGATTTTGTCAGCTTCAATGCCAATAATGTCTATGAATAGAACATAGACGGCAAAACCGAATATAACATTATGAGTATGCTTCAGCATATGACTATGGTAGGCACAGCTTACCAAGCTGCTCATGAAACCTCTAAAGAAGTAATAGCCAACGTTATTGTTTCTGGGTTCAGTGGTCAACTCAAAGGATGGTGGGATAACTACCTTTCTGATAACCAAAAACACTCAATCTTTTCTGCCATAAAAGTCAATGATCAAAATGAACCCATCATTAGTGACGACGGGGAACCTATCCCTGATGCTGTCAACACCTTAATCTTTACTATAGCCAGCCACTTCATTGGTGACCCATCTCTTTGGAAAGATCGTTCTGCTGAATTACTTTCCAATTTAAGGTGCAAAACTTTGTCTGACTTTCGATGGTATAAAGACACCTTTCTTACTAGGGTCTATACCAGAAAAGACAGTCAATAGCCTTTCTGGAAAGAAAAATTCCTTGCAGGACTTCCCAAATTCCTGGGAGATAAAGTAAGGGACAAAATTCGCAGCTTAACTCCAGACGGGATAATACCCTATGACGAGTTAAGTTATAGACAACCTATTTCTTTTATCCAAAAGGTTGCTCTAAAGATTTGTCAAGATGACAAAATCCAATGGCAACTTGCTCGAGAAAAAACACAGAATCGTATCGATCTGGGAACTTTCTGTGAACAATTCGGTCTTCCTGCTTGCCATCCAAGGAAATCTAAGAGACCATCCAATAAAAAGGTTTTTAAGCCCAATCCTGAAAAAAAATTTTAGGAGATCTAGAAAAGGTTTTCAAAATTCTAAGAATGAAAAAATTTTTCAAAAGAATTTTCAAAAGTATCCACAGAAAAACTCCATTATTTGCTATACATGTAAAAAACCAGGACATGTTAGCAAATATTGTAGGTTAAAAAGAAAGATTAATAATCTGAACCTTGATCCTCAGATTGAGGATCAGATTAACAATCTTTTAATTGAAAGTTCAGATAATGACTCTGGACGAGAATCTTCGGATGATATCAACAACATCCAAGTAGATGATATTGAATCATCCTCAGATTCCGATGTTAAGCAGATTAGTGTTTTATCCAAAGATCAAGATCTCTTGTTTGATGCTATAGAGGCTATTGGTGATCCTGAACAAAAGAAAAATTTTCTTTTGAAATTAAAAAAATCTTTACAAAAAGAGAAAAAACCCAAAAATTTGGTCCTTAGCAATAAATATGATGTCAAACCTATTTTCAAAAAATTAGAAAAATAAGTTATTCATCCTATAACCATCCAGGATCTCCAGACTGAGGTTAACAACCTCAAAAGAGAAATCCAGGAAATCAAAAGAAATCAAGACAATCATCAACTCATTCTCTCACAACTAATGCAAGAGGAAGAAACTGGTGATTAAGAACTTGATCCTCTTATAAACCAAACTGAGTTTTCTAACAAACAAGAAAATGAAGTTTCTAACGACAATGAGGGAAAAGAAATCCTGAGAATAATAAATGTATTCTCTTTTATGAAACATCGTGTTCATATCAAATTGTATTAAGGAAGGTTTGATCCCCACGAAATATTTTGAAAAGACTACTGAACGTCTTAGCTCGATAACGGGTGAAAGACTAAATATCAAATTCAAAATAACCGATGCTTTTGTTGAAAAGGGTAATCTTAGGATTCCCACCAATTTCATCATAGAAAAGGATATTAAAAATGATGTAGTCTTAGGGACACCTTTCATAATCCTTTTGTTTTCTTACCTAGCGGATTTTCCTGGACTTACCTCTTTTGTAGGAGGGCAGGTAACCTTCTTTGAATTCTTAGACTCACCAACCTAAAAATCCTTAAAGCTAATTGAATCCAAGACCAAACAAATTTGTTTTTTGAAGGAAGAAATCTCTTTTAAAACTCTTGAATCTCAACTTTCCCAGCCAAAAATTCAAGATAAAATTAAGAACCTTTTGAATCAAATTAAGAACTCTATCTATTCGGATCTGCCTCATGCATTCTAGAATAGGAAAGAACATGTTGTTGATCTTCCCTATGAAAAGGATTTCAAAGAATAAAAAATCCCTACAAAAGCCCGCCCCATTCAAATGAATGAGCAGCTTTTGCAGCATTGTCAAAAGGAAATTAAAGATCTTTTGGATAAAGGATTAATCCGTCCTAGCAAAAGTCCTTGGTCTTGCTCAGCTTTTTATGTAAATAAGCAAGCTGAGATAGAGCGAGGAACCCCCAGACTTGTCATCAATTACAAACCTTTAAATCAAGCTTTGCAATAGATTCGTTATCCTATTCCAAACAAAAAAGATTTACTCAATAGATTAAACTCAGCAAATATCTTTTCAAAGTTTGATATGAAATATGGTTTTTGGCAAATTCAGATTAAAGATTCTGACAGATACAAAACTGCATTTACAGTCCCATTTGGACAATATGAATGGAATGTAATGCCGTTTGGTCTGAAAAATGCCCCATCTGAATTTCAAAAAAATCATGAATGATATTTTTAACCCATACTCAAACTTCACAATCGTTTACATAGATGATGTCCTAATCTTCTCCCAAACTTTAGGAGAATATTTCAAACGTGTTAAAACCTTTATGTACATCATCCAGAAGAACGGACTTGCTGTTTCAAAATCAAAAATTGTCCTTTTCCAAACAAAAATTCGTTTTCTTGGTCATATGATTTCCCAAGGAACAATAACCCCTATCAAACGATCAATACTGTTTGCAGAAAAATTCCCAGACTATATCCTTGACAAACCTCAATTCCAGAGGTTCCTAGGATGCCTTAATTATGTCTCGGACTTTATCCCAAATCTTAACAATCTCATTAAGCCTCTTCATGATAGGCTTAAGAAAAATTCTCCGCCATGGACGGACAAACATTCTGACATCATCAGATTTCTCAAAACCAAAGTTCGCAATCTCCCTTGCCTTTACCTACCTGTTCCTCATGCATTCAAAATTATTGAAACAGATGCATCTGACTTAGGGTATGGTGGTATTTTGAAA
The DNA here is from genome assembly GCF_000816755.2 of Arachis ipaensis. Taxonomy (NCBI): domain Eukaryota; kingdom Viridiplantae; phylum Streptophyta; class Magnoliopsida; order Fabales; family Fabaceae; genus Arachis; species Arachis ipaensis. The sequence continues at coordinate 103,159,936 of NC_029791.2, forward strand.
CAAAAACTGCATGATAAAGAATGTATCATTGAATTCGCATCAAAGCATTGGAATAATACTCAACAGAGCTATTCCACCATCAAAAAAGAAATTTTAGCCATCGTTTTATGTATCACAAAATTTCAGTCTGATTTACTCAATCAAAAATTTTTAGTCCGAGTTGACTGCAAATCGGCCAAAGATGTTTTACAAAATGATGTTAAAAATCTCGCATCAAAACAAATTTTTGCCAGATAGCAAGCCATTTTAAGTGTCTTTGATTTTGATATTGAGCACATCAAGGGTAACTCAAATTCTCTCCCTGATTTTCTCACATGTGAATATCTGCAGGGAGACAAGCACGGACATGACGATGCCTAGAAAGGCAACTTTAGCCTCTGCTAAAGGCAGAGGCATCCGCCTAGCTCTACCTGGGCCAATCAGAAAATCAGGGTCTAGCACCCTAACTGGGTCTTCTACCCAACAACCTACCCAATAATCCTCCAAAGGCTCAGCCCAACAATCAATTGAACCAGCAATCACTCAATCCAAACAAACTATGGCAGACTACGCCTTCCCAATCGAAACCATCCTGGCTCTACAAGACCAAGGTCTCACAAAACTCAACAAAAAATCTTGGGCCGACATTTGTAGTGAGTTAGATGAAGAAATCGACATAACTCAACTGATATCCCAAATGGCCAGCCAAAAAACAGTAATATAAAACCCAAAAGAAAAAGCTATTACCCAATCACCCCAAACATCCTCAAGCACCATCAAAAAACAAAAAGCCCAAACCAATTACATGTCCACAAACAAGACCTCAAACATTATCCATATGGAGTCTGAATTTTGGGATAGCTCACCAAACAAAGTCATCCCAAAAATTTTTCTCACTGGTTTCCACTTCAGGCCTTTGGCACCCAACAAAACCTGCTAATTTTATGAATTCATCCTAATAGATACTGACTCAGTGTCTATTAAGCATTACAAAGACAAAACCAATCCTGAATTTATAACCCATTCAACCATCCAAATCCTCAGAATCTTGTCCCCAAAGCAATTTGGGAACAATTTAAACAAAATTCAAAAATTTTCTCAAAATTATGACCCAATAGGTTTTAATTATTAGGACTACATGGAAGCCTGGACTAAAGTACTTTGGTTTCAAAATACTCAGTACAAACATTCATGGTTAATCTATTTCAAAAGAAATATCAATTATGTTTTTTCAAATTGGTTCTACCAATGATGGGACTTCTTTGGGCCAATCCCAGAATTCTACCCTCACCAACAGATGAAGGGTATAAAATTTTTCTCAACTTTTTCACTGGCATGGGTATTTTCCTGGCAATACAAATATGCCAAATCAGGCCACCCCAAATCACTTCCAATCCTACAAAGGCATGGTTACGTAAAATGGTGGTCTCAATTTGATTCAACAATGGCCTATCCAGAAAAGGTTAGAGAATGGTTCAAAACCAATCCAGACAGTCAAAAGATTTCAGACCCAGAAACGGCTTCGTTTCTCAATCAGAAAGCCCAAATCGCTGCAGCCCTCGTAGGAGCTCAATCAAAAGAAACCCTAGCAAAGAATCTTCAGCGAATCATGCAAATGATCGAAGAAGATAAAAAATACAAAGAAAATCCCACTTCGTCAGCAGAATCCTCTAGCGGTTATAACCAAAATGAAGATGACTGCTTTGGAATTGACCTCGGGGAGGATTAGTCTTCAATCTCTAAATATATGTAATCACAAAAATCAAAACCTATACTGTAGAAATAGTACCGGTTATCTTCACCTGTACTGTAGAAACAGTAGAATCTTTGGCTATAAAAGGAGGCCTCGTTCTCATGTTGAGGCACCTTTCAGTTTTACATAACATACAGAGAAGTTAGAGAAAAAAGCTCTGAGAGTTCCCTTGTAAGCTCTCCAGCTCTTCTTCTTCCCTCTTCTTTCTTTTTCAATCTCAATCCTTCAATAAAAATTTTATCTAGTTCTTCAATTTTGTGTTCTTCATTTTGCATTTCCTGCATCTGCATTTGCATATGCGTGCGGACTACTGCTGCATCTAACATCATACTAACTTGCATATGCGTGCGGACTACCGCCGCATCTAACTTCAATTCTACTTCCTTGATCTTGCATATCATACTGCATTGTTACTGACTTTTACTTTCTCGCCTTCTTCCCCTTTTCCTCCTTGATCCGCTTCGGGACATCTGGTATCAGAGCCTTGG
>NC_029791.2:103162525-103180936 GCF_000816755.2 Arachis ipaensis
GGTGTTGTAGAATAAATAAATAAGGAAGAGAAAATAGATTTAAAACAAGAAATATAAATAGATAGCCTTAGTATTAATATTATACCTATCAATATAATTACTCAAAATAATAAAGATAATTCATATATGTAAATATATGTAGCAACGTAAAAGAGAGGAAGAAATATTAGTAATGTATAGAAAGAGTATTATTGTTGTATATAAAGGGAGAGAGAATAGTATTTATTATTGATCGTAGTGTAGTTTCCATTGAGAGGCTTAAGCCTCTATTTATAATGAAACATTTTCAAACTACATTTAATAGAGTCATTCTTGGTAAAGAGAGTTTCATTATAAATGGGCATCCACATCAGTACTTATCACAACACTCCCCCTTTGATGACGATTTAGGATTATTGCCTCGTTAAAACCTTACTAAAGAAAAACCCAGTGGGAAAAAACTTTAGTGAAAAAAAAAGAGTACAATATCCTTTGGTGATGGGACTGCCTCATTAAAAACCTTGTCAAGAAAAATCCAATGGGAAAAAAAATCTGACCAAGGAAAAAAGAGTACAGTCTCCCCCTCTTGCCGACATCATTTAATGTCTCGAACTCGGCACATCCCAATCTCATGTATCAATCTTTCAAAGGAGAATTTTGGGAGTAACTTTGTAAATAAATCTGCCAGATTATCACTTGAGCGGATCTGTTGGATATCAATTGTCCCTTGATTTTGAAGATCATGAGTGAAGAAGAATTTGGAAAAAATATGCTTTGTTCTATCACCTTTGATGTATCCGCCTTTAAGTTGAGCAATGCATGCTGTATTATCTTCAAACAGAACAGTTGAAGCTATCATATGATCAATCAGTCCACATGATGACAGAATATATTGGATCAAACTTCTGAGCCAAAAACACTCACGAATTGCTTCATGAATCGCTAGTATTTCGGCATGATTAGAAGATGTTGCAGCAATTGTCTGTTTCCTGGACCTCCAAGATATAGCCATTCCACCATATGTGAACAGGTATCCTGTTTGAGATCTCTCTTTATGTGAATCAGACAAGTATCCAGCATCTGCATAGCCAACTAGTTGTGACTTGGATCCATATGGATAAAACAATCCCATATCAATCGTTCCATGAAGATATCGAAAGATTTGTTTGATTCCACTCCAATGTCTTCTGGTTGGAGAGGAACTATATCTTGCTAGTAAATTCACAGCCAATGATATATCGGGTCGCGTATTATTAGCAAGATATATTAGCACTCCAATGGCACTAAGATATGGTACTTCAGGACCAAGGATATCTTTATTTTCTTCTTTAAGACGGAATTGATCCTTTTTCACATCCAAAGATCTTACAATCATTGGAGTACTTAATGGATGTGACTTATCCATATAAAATCTCTTCAAGATCTTCTTTGTGTATGTCGTTTGATGAATAAAGATCCCATTTTTTATATGCTCGATCTGCAGGCCGAGACAAAATTTAGTTCTTCCAAGATCTTTCATCTCAAACTCTTCTTTTAGAGTTTTTATAATTGTTGGAATCTCTTCAAGAGTCCCAATGATATTTAAATCATCAACGTACACAGCAATTATAATGAATCCAGATGCAGATTTCTTTATGAAAACACATGGATAGATATCATCATTCTTGAATCCATTTTTGGCCAGATAATCAGTAAGACGATTATACCACATTCATCCAGATTGCTTCAGACCATATAAAGATTTTTGTAATTTGACTGAGTATAACCCTTGCGAATATTCATTGGATGGTTTAGATATCTTTAGTCCTTCAGGGACTTTCATATAGATATCCCGATTTAATGAGCCGTATAAATAGGTTGTTACCACATCCATTAAATGCATACGCATTTTGTGATATGCGGATAAACTGACCAAATAACGCAATGTTATCGCATCCACTACAGGGGAATACGTTTCTTCATAATCTATACCGGACCTTTGTGAAAACCCTTGTGCCATGAGTCGGACTTTGTAGCGCATAACTTCATTTTTCTCATTTCGTTTTCTCACAAATACCCATCTGTATCCAACAGGTTTTACATCTTCTGGTGTACGGACTACAGGTCCAAAGACTTCATGTTTTGCAAGTGAGTCTAATTCAGCCTTCATGGCTTCTTCCCATTTTGGCCAATCATTCCTTTGTCGACATTCTTCGACTGGTCTTGGCTCAAGATCCTTACTTTCATGCATGATATTTAATGCCACATTATATACAAATATTTCATTAACAATTGTCTTATTTCGGTCCCATTTTTCTCCTGTAAAGACATAATTTATCGAGATCTCGTCATTTTCACAATTTTCAGTTACCTGAACGTCTTCTGGCGTTAAAACTATATCAGAATTTTGGACAACTGCAGATGTCTCTACTATGTCTTTTTCAACAGGAATAGTATTTACCTCTTTTCTCTTTCGAGGATTTTTGTCTTTGGAACCGACAGGCCTGCCACGCTTCTGGCGCGTATTTGCTTCGATGGCAATTTGTCCAACTAGAACATCAATTCGAATTGGGGCATTTTCCTCTGGTATATAAGATTTGGTTATCCTCTTTGTATCGAAGAATGCATCAGGCAATTCATTTGCTATTCTCTGTAAATGTATAATCTTTTGAACTTCTAGTCCACATTGCCCTGATCGAGGATCTAAATGCATCAACGATGATGCATTCCAATTAAGTTCTTTTTCAAGAAGCTTATTCTTTCCCCCTAATGTTGGAAATTTTGATTCATCAAAATGACAATCCGCAAATCGGGCTTTAAATACATCTCCCATTTGTATCTCAAGATACCTCACTATAGAGGGAGAATCATATCCATCATATATCCCCAATTTTCTTTGGAGTTCTATTTTGGTGCGATTAGGTGGTGCAATGGGAACATATATTGCACACCTAAATATTCTTAAATGGAAAATATTTGGCTGCTGGCAAAATGCTAATTGCATAGGAGAGAACTGATGGTAACTCGTTGGCCTCAAACAAATAAGTGCTGCGATATGTAAAATATCATGCCCCCAAACTAAGGTTGGAAGATTTGTTCTCATAAGCAAGGGTCTAGCAATTAATTAGAGGCGTTTAATAAGTGATTCTGCTAACCCATTTTGTGTGTGAACATAAGCTACTGGACGTTCAACACTTATTCCATTAGCCATACAATAAGCATCAAAGGCTTGGGAAGTAAATTCACCAGCATTATCAAGACGAATTATTTTGATTGAATTTTCTGGAAATTGTTCTTTTAATCGAATAATTTGAGCCAGTAATCTTGCAAACGCCAGGTTGCGAGAAGATAATAAGCACATATGTGACCATCTTGAAGATGCGTCTATTAGGACCATAAAATATCTAAAAGATTCACATGGTGGATGAATAGGTCCACATATATCACCTTGAATCCTTTCTAGGAATTCAGGGGACTCAAATACAATCTTTATTGGTGATGGCCTTAAAATTAACTTCCCTTGATAATATGCAGCACAACAAAATTCACTAGTTTTTAGAATCTTCTGTTTCTTTAGTGAATATCCATGGGAGTTTTCAATAATTCTCCTCATCATGGTTGTTTCCGGATGACCCAATCGGTCGTGCCAAGTTATAAATTCATTTGGGCTAGTAAACTTCTGGTTTACAATGGCAATAAAAGAAAGGAAGAACTATTAGTAATGTATAAAAAGAGTATTATTGCTGTGTATAAAGGGAGAGAGAATAGTATTTATTATTGATCGTAGTGTAGTTTTCATTCAGAGACTTAAGCCTCTATTTATAATGAAACATTTTCAAATTATATTTAATAGAGTCATCCTTAGTAAAGAGAATTTCATTGTAAATGGGCATCCACATCAGTACTTATCACAACACACGGGAAATAAAACTAGTTTTCTTACAAGTCTAGAACTAGAACAAAACAAAATTTTGCCCTAGCGTCCCCCATTCACACTACTCATTTTTTTTTTTGAACATGGTCATGGGCCAGAAGCTAAACCCGGCCTAGAAACAAAACCCGAACTCGCTTAAACCCAGAAACCAACCCAAACCCCCATTCACACTACTCATTTGTATCATTTATTCTTTTAATTGTTTTTGGTTTGGGTCAACTTTTATTGAACAGCGAAGGACAATAAGCCCAAAAATACATTATTGGGCCTAGATAATGAACCCAGATTCGTGAACCACAAAAGCCGTATGCAATTAGCGCCAAGCCGCCAACTCCATAAATCTCGCATACATTGATTTGATAAATCAGTATTATGAACTTACCAAAAAAAAAAAATCAGTATTATGAAAGTTGTTAAAATGGATATGTTATTCTTTTTCATGCTACAGATCTGACTTCTGTGATGCTTTACTTTTTTCAAAAGGAAAAGGATTGATGATGAGTACAATAGAAAACAACTCAACAACACTAATTTACAATGTGGAATTGAAAATTGACACGAACCTCTCCCCCTAAGAATACTTCTTGCGGTATGCACAAGTCAAATATGAGATTAACGTGAAGACCACCACTCATCAAAACTACAAATAGAAAGTGCAAAAAAATGCCATAAAATAAGTAGCAACACGGGAAACAAGTATGTCCTAATACTAGTGTCTACTACCATAAAACAAGTGATGCATCTTCCACCCACCGTTTGCAGAAATAATTGCGTTAAGTGTTTGATTAAGGTTTAAGTAAAATGAATGGTTTAAGCTTTAATGTGGTTGCTTAAGATGAAGGGTCCTTCTCATTATAACCACTCGACGGTCCAAATTCAATAACAACTCCACCGACGAAGCTCGCATCAGTCACATGGTTTTGACTCTTTATTGACTCTTATGCCCCTCAATAGGCCAATACCCACCGACGCAGCAGCAAGGGCACAATCGTCATTTACCACGCAAAACCACAAGATCTCAACTACGCCTACCTCCAACGAGATCCTCTAGCGGGAACATTGGTCGTCGTAGACTATTCTATTCCATTCCAATTCAATCCACGCTCCCAATTTTCTGCATTGTTTCGATCCATTCAGCTACGCTGTTTCCACACTGTACTATTACAGGCTGTTACTTCTTTTTCCCCTTTCTGTTGATTAATTTGTTATTTGTTAATCTGAAACTGAATTGTTACCGAAGATAGGCATTGCCATTGTTATTGGTCATAGTAAAATTTGGATTCTGTTTCTCTCTTTGAGGAAGAGGGAACAACCGGCATTGTAGTTAGCAAAATGGCAATGCCTTGAGTTTGGGGGTGGTTTTGTTCCGTACAGATCCAAGTTTTCCTTTTTTTTTTCCCCCAAACTCTGCGGTGGAGTTTTCATTTTTCAGCATTGTGAAGCGCATTTTGCAGAATGGGAGAGAAATCGAAGTCAGGAGGGTGCTGTGGCTGGTTTATAGCCTTTTTGATTCTCGCTCTGGTGGTCGGTGCTATCGTTTACACCGTTAAGAAGAAGATCGATCACTCCCATTCCGATAAGCCACTTCCGGTACCTGGTCCTCCCGGCGCCATCGACCAGAAATATTCCTCTGCACTCAAAACTTCCATGCAATTCTTTGATATACAAAAATGTATGCTCTTTTCGTATTTGGATTTTACAATGCTGTTTGTTTGCGATGCGTCTTAATCAATTTATTGTTTCTTTTCTATCAGATTTATCATGTTGCAGATTATTTCTATCTTTTTTTATTTTTTATTTTTTTATTTTGCTCATCTTGACTCTTGACTCGGCTTAAATTATTGAAAGTAGTTAAGAGGTGGAGACCGACAAGAGAAAGAGATTCAATTATTAAAAAGTACCTAGATTTTAATGTGTTAAATTGAAAGACGACTTGTGAAAAGATATTATCGTCTTACTCTTATCTAAATCGATGGGAAAAGACTGGTAATAGTAGCTGATGTTGTTTGTTTTGTTTTACTTGTTGCATCTTGCATGTATATATCACTATGAGATCTAGAATGTAACAAGCTTCATATTTTGTTTACTTGTTTTATTGGGCGTATTGCTGATCTTATTTTCCTACTATCTTGGATTTTCTATATGTTGAGTTAACAATCATATTTCGTGATGCAGCTGGAAAGTTAACTGACAACAAAATATCTTGGAGAGGAGATTCGGCTCTAAAGGATGGAAGCCAAGCAAATTTGGATCTGTCAAAAGGAATGTATGATGCTGGGGATCACATGAAGTTTGGGTTTCCAATGGCTTTTACTGCTACTGTGTTATCTTGGGCTATTCTGGAATATGGAGATCAAATGGATGCTGTTGGCCAGTTGGAACCGGCCAAAGATTCCCTCAAGTGGATCACTGATTACCTTATCAATGCTCATCCTTCTCCCAATGTTCTTTATATTCAGGTTACTACTGTGCTCAACAAATCCTATTTGATGCCCTGGCTTTATATTCTAGTTATCTGGTTTACCCACATATAGTTATTATATCGATCTATCTTCTACGCTTAAAAATGACATGAGCACACTGGATACCTCGTGATTCTTGGACTGTATCATTGGTACATTAGAATTCGATTTTAATTCATTCACGGTGAAAACATTTTGAAGTGTCAATAATTCATATGGAGCGACTGATTTGGAAAACAGTTACAAGCTTCACCTGGAAGTGTAAATATTTCTTAGTACGACAATGATGTAGCTACATTCGTGTTTTCCTTTAGTTTTAAAACATTGATCAACTTAAAAATGAAAACTAGATTGTTTTTCATTATGGTTTTCAGTTTCCAACATAATTGTTGTTTGTGGTACTAATGCCAGGACAGGCCATGAGATTTGGTAAGAGATCTTGTTCATGACAGTCTATTGATTTGGGATTTGCCAGACTGTGTACTGTATATCCCTTGATTTCTAGACTGTTGGATAGGCATATGGTTATGAATAAATTTGGAGAATTTTTTGTCCCTGTTATGTTTTGCCCCTTCAACCATTGTCTTCTGTAATTAGGACTCTCAGGATTTTTACACGCAACTAGTTCTGTTAAACCCTTTCCTAACTAGTTTCAGTTCCCCAAAATCATTGGTGGTACAGGTGGGAAATCCTGTTTCAGATCACAAATGTTGGGATAGGCCTGAATCCATGACTGAACCACGGCCTCTCACACAGATTAATGCATCTAGCCCTGGATCAGATGTTGCAGCTGAAACTGCAGCAGCAATGGCCTCGGCATCTTTGGTCTTCAAAAAGAGTGATTCTACATATTCAAGCACTCTCCTCAAGCATGCAAAGGAATTGTTTACTTTTGCAGATAAAAATAGAGGAATATATAGCGAGACTATACCTGATGTTGCAACATACTATAACTCAACTGGATACGGTGATGAACTTTTATGGGCAGCTAGCTGGCTCTATCATGCTACGGATGATGATTCTTACCTTAAGTATGTGACTGGTCAAAATGGAGAAGATTATGCACAATGGGGAAGTCCAACCTGGTTCAGTTGGGACAACAAGCTTGCTGGAACTCAGGTATCTGTCACTAAATCACTAATAAGGAATATGTTTGATTTTTAATAACTGAATACAATCACTAGATGTTATAAATGTTGCTATAGAAAAAGGATTATGCTTGAGCAATAACTCATGTTCTTGGTGCAGGTTTTGTTATCCAGATTAAGCTTCTTTAAGGCAAAGGACATTTCAAGCTCATACGGTTCTGGCCTACAAAATTACAGGAAATCAGCTGAGGCTGTAATGTGTGGCCTTCTTCCAGATTCTCCAACAGCCACAAAAAGCAGAACAGACAGTAATTTCCTTCTCTAATGCTATATTATTGGATACTCGATGGTAGCAAGGGAGCGACACTACCATTAGAGGAAACTATTGAAATACTTCTTTTTTCTCTCTTTCTTTTTCTGCTGCTATGTCTTCTCTAACCCCCGTTTCATGTGATTTAATTTCTCTTCAATACAGAGGGCCTCATATGGGTTAGTGAGTGGAATGCTCTGCAGCATCCTGTTGCTTCTGCATTCTTGGCTGCTATTTACAGTGACTACATGCTTACATCACAGACCGCAAAACTAAAATGTGATTCCAGTTCTTATAGCCCATTAGATCTTCGAGACTTTGCCAAATCTCAGGTACGTATCCATTTATTATTTGCACAGATATCCATCCCAGAGTAATTGATGCGTGTCCATATTGAAAATCTCATTACACTTGCAGGCTGACTACGTACTGGGGAAGAACCCTATGCATATGAGTTTTCTAGTGGGATATGGAGATAAATACCCGCAATTTGTACATCACAGGGGTGCTTCGATCCCTGCTGATGCAAAAACTGGCTGCAAAGATGGCTTCCAGTGGCTCGACTCAACTGATCCTAATCCCAATGTTGCTACTGGAGCACTTGTTGGTGGACCATTCTTGAATGAGACTTTTATTGATTCCAGGAACAATTCTATGCAAACAGAACCAAGCACATATAACAGTGCTGTAATAGTTGGCCTGTTATCAAGTTTAGTCACCACATCTTCTATCGCTCAATCTCTTAAGTAAGCTGTAATTCCTCGCCATCCTCAATTCTACTTAAAAATGGATGAAAAAGATTGGTGCTTAATGTAGTATATTATATTTGTATCACTATGTTTGTATGAGTGTAATCTTGTGGCTTTTGGATAGGTTAGTCGTTTGTATATGTAAAGTTTGATTTGGCATTATTAGCGCATTAATTGAGCTTCTTTTTGTAGTGGTGCACGTTTGTAGAACGTATCTTTAACATTTTTGTTTCCGAAAAATCGTATGGTGATCACCGTATAGTGGTGATCCTTGGTTGCATTAAATTGTACGAAAAATCTGCAAACACAAATCTTGGAACATTCTACATTACTTTGCCATCAAAGATTAAGATACCTTGTAAGTTGTAAGTTGTAACTACACGGCTAAGCTAGATCCGTTATTGCTAGTGACACCAGAGAGATTCGGCTCCCAGTAAAAACTCTATATATATGCATTTTAAAGGAATACAAACAAATTGCTAGGGTAAAGGACTTTGGTCTATTATGGTTTATGTTTGAAAACAAAATCGTCTCAAGTATTTTTTAATTTGAGAAATATTTTTAGTGTTACAATAAATTTTTGAAATAATCATTCTGTTTAATGAGATTTGATTAGGAGGATAAATTGATAAATTTAATTATCTTTCTAACTTTATAAAATTGACACTTGTTAAAATTTTATCCAATTCATAACATCAATTTTGTATTCCTATTTTACCCACAACTAATAAAATAAAGGGCAAAATACTATAATAAGCCAACGTCAATCCAAATTTACCTATATGAGCCAAAATGAAAATCGATACAGCAATGAGCCAGATCATATTTTTATGTAATTCGAACCAGGCTAGTTCGAACTCTATCTTCAAGTAATTCGAACCAAAGCAGTTCGAATTTCAAAGAAAAATTGAACGTAAATCGAACCAGACTGGTTCGAACTACCTATACAAGTAATTCGAACCATTCCAGTTCGAATTATGGGGAAATAAGTTCTGCATGTAATTCGAACCACCCTGGTTCGAATTACGCTTAAGCAAGGTTGTTAGTAATTCGAACCACCCTGGTTCGAATTACTAGTGATTCGGCTATATAAGGAGTTCGAATCAGCCTCATTCGAACCATTCTCATCTTTCCCTGCCCCACCAAATCTCTGAGAAAACGACCCAGATTCTCTCCAAGAAAGACCTGAACGGAATACTCTGCTCATGGAGGACGATCCGGCACGGTTATATCGCTTGGACGGAGTCGCCCATATAGCTGGGGTCATCAACGAAGAGGTTAGTACGGAAATAACTTTATTTTACCGGTACATGTGAGTTAGTGGTTTGGCATGCGGGTTAGATGTTGGTTTAGTTGGTGGTTTATTTTAGCGGTTTATGTTAGTGATTTCTGTTAATGGTTTAGGTTAGTGGTTTTTGTTAGTGGTTTATGTTGGTGGTTTATCTTAGTGGTTTATCTTAGTGGTTTATCTTAGTGGTTTATGTAAGCGGTTTACATTAACAGTTTACGTTAGTGGTTTATGTTAGTGGTTTACGTAAGCGGTTTAGTTGTGGTTTTATAATGTTAGATCTTTGATGTCAGTAGGCTATGGTGGTTTCTAATTTAAGTTTCTTATGCAAATGGTTCTCGTTCTTGGATTTTTAAGCGGCTATGCATAGTAAGATTTTTTGGTTTAGGGATTATCGTGTTGATTATGTTTGTCACCGGTAATTAAGTTGGTTCTAATAATGCGGTTCATTTCTTCCGCAGCCTCAGCGATGCATCAGGAGCATGCGGCGGCAGCAGGGCATGGTCCTGGATGACAGATACGTTCCATACCTGCAGATGGCTGGTCTTTACCATCTTGCAAGGCTGAACGATAGATGGTTCAGGTTGGACGAGGCCATTGTGAGTGCGTTTGTTGAGCGATGGCGTCCGAAGACGCACACTTTTCATATGCCGTTCGAAGAGTGCACTATCACACTGCAGGACGTGGCATACCAGCTGGGTTTGCCAGTGGACGGGCGTTACGTCAGCGGCTGCCTATCAGAGTTCCATGTATACATCGATGGTGGCCGTCCAGCCTGGGTTTGGTTCGAGGAGTTGTTTGGAGTGGTACCTCCTCCTAGCCAGGTTCATAAGTACGCGGTCAACTGCAGCTGGTTTCAGGAGACGTTTGGTGAGTGCCCGGAGGGAGCTGATGAGGATACTGTGTGTCGTTATGCCCGTGCGTACATCATGATGTTGTTGGGCACGCAGCTTTTTGCGGAGGACAGAGTTCTTCCGCAGTTTGGAGGGGTGCAGCCTCGTCCACAGGCTGCCCTGAACATCGACTTTCTGATGTCGAAGGACGGCAGAGGCGGCGATCGATGGTTCCCGTCCCATTTGCAGAAGTGGCATCAGTATTGGGAGGACCGTACGGAGAGCGTGCTGAGATTCGATGTTGTTGCTGACCCTGGTCCGTCGCATCAGTTCTTGGATTGGTGGACTCAGCACGGGAAGAGGTTTTTGTCTCCGGATCCGCAGTTGGGCGATCCGAGAGCCGTTGCTATTCCTGTTGAGGCCTCACAGCGGGGAGCTGGGCAAGTACCTGAGATGGATCGGCCTGACGACGTGCCGGATAGGAGGCGGGTTGATAGGAGAGCTCGCGTGGGCACACGTCATAGCCAGCGTGACTGGGGTTGGCTTGAGCGTGCTATGGAGGCTGGCGACGAGGCCGGCCCCGCTAGGGGTCGACGACGACATCATCCTGGCAGAGGTAGAGGGCGTGCTGCGGTTCATGCCGCTGCACCTGACCCTCAGGACGATGACGCTGATCAGCATGGGCCTGAGGGCGGGGATGGTGCAGGGGCGGCCTCAGTTGCTGGTGGTAGTACCCAGGATGGGGTTCACGGAGGTGAGTGGTATGACTCCGGGATGGGTGACGGGGCTGAGCCTAGTGACGCTGGACTTGGGTCCGGTCCTTTTGGACATTACTTTGTTGGAGTACCCACCGACGACCAGCCTCAGCAGGACGGTACTCCATGGGTTATTCCCAGATCACAGTGGCAGGACTTCCTTGGGGCAGATACGCTCGATCCTGACTTCGGCAGTCCACGGTTTCTGGCGGAGATTTCGGCTATCATGCAGGAGGACGAGCCGGGCAGGAGGCGTCCTCAGACCCCTGCCACGCAGGCACCATTAGATGTTGATCTGAACGAGCCTGCTACGACTCCTGTTGGTGACCAGTTTGCTTTGGGAGGTACCCCACATTCCGCTTACACCGCTGCATCACAGTCTGTCGCCGGGCCGTCTGCCGCACCACTCCATTTTACGCCACCCGCACAGCCTGCCCCGCATGAGGACGCAGATGAGATAGAGGATGAGGAGCCGTTTATCCGCAGAGGTCAGAGGCCACGGGTTCCCCGTCGTTGTGGGACAGGCTCCCACTTGTTTAGATGATTTACATTTCATGTATTTTGGACGTTAGGGTTCACTCATGTATTTTAGATGATTTACTTTAGAGCTATTTTTCCTTGTTGTTTGCTCATCTTATTGTACTTAAAAATCTGTTATTTACCTAGTGGATTAGTGACTATGTATTATCATTGAATCATAACACTGTAGTTATCAACTTTTGCAGTCATGGGATTCCTAACCATATTCAAATTCAGATGCAACTTTTTCATTACTAGAAGGTAAAAGGATAAACAGATAACACAAATCATCTTAAATAACAAGTAACATGAAAAATAAAATCAATGAACACTAACAATAACAAGATCGCTACTACTGGCCCCCCATGTGAGACGGTCCTCCAAGCTGTGGGCAACTCCTGCGGGTGTGTCCGGGTTGGCGACAAAGGCCACACCTCTTTGGCCGATTCGGATCTGCCTCGTCCATGTTCGTCCGTATCCTAGTGGATCTCGGACGACCCTCTCTTGCCCGCCTCTTGGCAGGGTCTGGGATCACGGTTGGCCCGTCGTAAGGTGGCCAGAATCCCTCCGGTATCGGCGGTGTGAATCCCATCTGGTACACACGGAAGACTGAACTAATCTGATACACGCTGTGAACATAAGAGGACCAGGTAACCCGTGAGTAGGCGCAGCATGCAAGTGCGTGCTGGCACGGGAAATGAAGTGCCTGGAAGTACCCGCAGTCACAGGTCCTGGACGCAAGCGATACTCTGTAGGTACCTAATGAGAAAGAGCCCGTCGGAGTGGTCTCGGCTACGGTGAACTCGGAGTTATCCCGGTCATACAAAGTCACCGTGAAGCACCTCGAATTCTTCAAGTTGGCCTCTATACACTTCACCAAGTACTGACTGAATTGCTGTCCGGTTCCCATCTGGGCCTCAGCCTCTCTACCCTTGCGAACAAAGAGTTCCGCAAGCCTTCCATATGTTGCCTTCACCAAAGAGCAAACAGGGAGGTTTCTGACACCCTTTAGGATTGAGTTCACACACTCCGAGATATTCGAGGGCAATTGCCTTCTGCTTCGCCATCCAGACCCTCCTGTAAGTCGGCCTAAACCCGAAGTGTGCTGCCGTGGCATTTAGGAGCACCTTGATGCTGACGGATGCATCACCCCTAACCATTGGCATAACGAACGCGGAAATTACATGATAATCCAAGCTCCTGTGGTCACTCGAGATGGAGGTCGCAAGACAAGTGTGAGGTCCATTGTACCGCTTGACCTCCCAAATGCCCTTGCGCTTCCGCAGACTCAGTCGAATCAACCATGTGCACCCATTCCCAAACTCAGAACACTTGCCCACATAACGGCGATGATCAGACTCGGTTTTCCTCCCAAGTAATTCGAACCACCCTGGTTCGATTTAGGTGAATGAATTTCCCTCTTCATAATTCGAACCACTCTGGTTCGAATTACTAATGAATTGAGTTCGAACCACACTGGTTCGAATTATATAAATATAAGGTTTGGCTCATTGCAGAAACGAATTTCAGTTTGGCTTATTTAAGTAATTTTCAACTTCCCTTGGTTTATTCTAGTTTTTTGCCCTAAAATAAATCAATTACAATATTATTAAATCATCAACTGTAGAAAAACTTGTTTTAATGAAACTTTACTGAGTATGATATTTAGTTTATACATCTGCATGTTTTACAAGAAAATTATGAAAACACGATTCTCTGAACATGGCGAAGATTTTTATTATGTTATCATTGATTTGGCCATTTTTAATTTTGTTCTATATAAGTTAGATTATTACTTTATCCTTCTTTTATACATCTGAGATGAATTGAAATTTTGAATTTTTTTTTTCGATCATTGATTAAAGCTCTCCACCAGAAAATGGGAGAAGAGTTCAAGAACTCAAGTCGAGCTTACAAAACAACAACGACGACTTACATCATACAAACAAAACTAACACCACATCACAAAACAAAACAGAAGCAAAATACCCTGCAGAGTAAGCTGGGCTTGAGGTATAACTTGTCCTGTTTAGAGATTGAGTTTTCCTTCGCCTGAGGTAAAAGAGGTATACGCTGGTTTCAAGAGAAATGGTAGCAGCGGACACCTGCAAAGATACTCCGACACTCAAGCTAGTGCGAGTAGAAGGTGAATATAATATTATCCAGAATGAATAGCGTACCTGTGACCTAATGAGTCACTTGTATTAATAAAGTTGTTTGTGTTTGGGGCGGTTATTAGTATTTCTTAGGCTGTTTTAGAGAGCTTTAGCTAATCATCCGATAACTACCTTTTAGTGATCCGGTTTAGGTTTGTTTAGAGAGATTTGCAAAGAAATTCTTGCAGTGACTTGAGATTGGCACGTGGTTATTTGACTTTGTTTAGATTTCGAGTTTATAGGTTCCTCTTTAAAAAGGTTATAATTAACGGATCACTTCCTAATCCAAAAAGACAAACCCAAATAACCTTATGACTTCGCTATCAAGAATATTAGACGCAATAAAAACAATAAATTATGAGGAAGGCCCTCATAAAAATACTAAGAGAGATTAAATACAACCTTTTCAAATGTTGAACTCTTTTCGCTCATACTTTATATTAAGATTTTGAACTTGATTATTTAAAAAAATAAATATTATAATTGATAATTGTGGGAAAAAATAATAATAAAAAAATACACATTTGGATATATTTTGATAAGAGTTAATTTTGTAGAATTAGGAGGATAATTAGACTTACTAATTAGTCCTCCCAGTCATTTTTCCTGTTAAAAATATTAGTTTTAGGACAAAATTATTCCTAATAAAGGTTAGTCATGAAACAAAAAAGGACAATGATAATTATAAAGTTAAAAAATGTTATGGCATTCAGTGGGAGTTGAAACTTGCAAATAAGCTATATCAAATTTTATAGTCAATCAAATTACAACAGAAAAAAAAAGACAAAGTTATGCGAAAGTGTGATTAAAAAAATATTTTTTTACTAATTTGTTTGTGTACATCTTACCGACAGAAACACTTTTCGAGATTATATCTAGTTTCACTAAGGTCATACGAAGGGGTGGGTCGCACATTGCAATGAGTTTGAAGGGGGGATAGTAATAGCGTAATGGTTAGGGTGGAATGAAGGGTTTATTATTTTCTTTTTTTAATTTTGTAGTTGGACAAATTGGATTGAAATAACCATTTCAAAAACTTACTACAATGTTAAAAATATTTTTAAAATAAAAACTGTTGAATACGATCTTTTTTTATTTCCGGTTAACGAATACGATTTTAGTTATTATTACTTTTCATTAGGTAAAAAGTAACATCAAGCATAAATTAAATTAGTCTAACTACACATCTAAACATCCAAGTATTTTTTATCTAAATTTAATTAAATTGGCTTAAATTTAATAAAAATCACTTTTATTACACTAGTGTATCTTACACGCGCGTTTCAAAAACGTAACTTCTTCTTCTTAGTCTTCTCCTTCTATTTCTTCTCCTCCTCCTCCTCCTTTTAAATTCGTACACGTAGGTTCTTTTTCTTCTTCTTTCGTTATCGTAATCATCAACAACACTAATATTTTGCTAACAAAAATCAACATTTTGAATTTATATAATGGACAATATTCTGTTTATTTAGTATTATACAGTAGTTTCGCTTTGATAATATTTTTGGTTCATTTTAAACGCAGGTGTTTCTGAATTCGAATTTATATAATAGACAAATGTTCGGTTCATTTGGTATTATACATTGATTTCGCTTTAATAATATTTTCGGTTCATTTGCAGTACAAGTGTGTTGTCAATGAATAATTTGTCCCAATGATTGGAATGACTTTCAAGAAAAATTGAATAGAATGCAATAAAATCTAATACAATTGAATAAAGTGATAATAAATAATTTTTTTTTGCTAAAAATAGACTCAATCATTAACAAAAACTCATCGAATTTATTTCTGAATCCAAATGAATCTCAATTAAACTAACAAATAAACCGAAATTACTTAAGGAATAAAAGATTTGGTCAATACTTATCAGCAAATGAACCGAAATAAATTAAAAAATGAACCAAAATTATTTAATGATAGCAGCAGAAAAAACCAAAACTAATAAAAATGTTCACAAAATGTTGGTATTATTAATGATGACAATAACAAAAAATCAAAGGAAGAAGACGCAATATTGAAGAAGAAAAAAAAGAAGAACCTGCGTGCACGAATTTGGAAAAAGAAGAAGAAAAAGAAGGAGGAGGAGGAGGAAATAGAGAAGGAAAAAGAGAAAAAAAAGGGAATGGAGAAGGAGAAAGAGGAGAAAGAGAAAGAAGCGCGTAATTTTAGTTAGATTTGGTTAAGTATTTTGCTTTGATGTAGAGTTTTATTCAAATTCAATATGGATTTAGCTAATATGTGTTTTAAGTATATTATTAGTAATATATTTTAAATATTTTTATTTAATGAATACAAAACAAATGCATAAAAAAAATTAAATCCATTAAGTATTAATACTCAAATTCGTGCTTAAAAAATTAATCGTTTTTTAAATTAATTCTTGAAAAAAATTATTAATCGTATTAGTTCCTACAAAGTATAACCAAAAGTCAAATCGTTTTTTTTGTCAATTAGTTAATGACGTATCATGTTAAGTGTCACATAATATAATGACATACTATTGATACTATATATCACAAAATAATAAATCATACAAATTTAACACATGATATGTCAATCAATTATTTTATAATATGTAATACTTAACATGACATTATACTCAATTGAAAAAATAATTAATTTGATTAAAATTTAGTGTAAAAAGCGCTAGCTCTTTATTTTCTTCGGAGTAAAGTAAAGAAGTGAACTGATCTGAAAGCCTAACCAGAGAACTAGACGAGAATGTTTACTTGCAGGGTTGAACACCAGGTGTTTGGAGAAAGTTTCATGTGGGAGGCCCCATATTGTTTTAGAATTTCAGCCGTGTCCACGTTTCAGTACATGATATTCACCAAACTTTCAAAGACGTCAATGATTTTGTTTCAGAAACTAAGTACACACATACTTTCAATGGCCTTTGGGCAATATTCAAAAGCACCACTTTGTTTTACGGGGAAAATAATGTGAATGTGAAAGTTGAATCTAACTTGGGAAGAGGTGGAAACTAGAACTGAACTAGATAGTAGCAAAACACACATGTGAAAGTAACGAAAAACCTGCGCAAATGCAATGGATTCAATTACTTAAATATGCTTTTTGGTGGGTCATCAAACATCAATTCCTTATTATGTCACTAAGTTGGCTATCATCGAAGCCAAATCAATATTTTATTAAGTGTTACTTCTTTTGGTTTCTCTTTAATCTTTTTGACCGAAGATAAAGGAGAGTGAAATGATGGATGGGATGCACACACAATAAAAGACGAGCCAAGCTTCAACATTATTAATTCCCACCGCTGCCAGATGGCAAATGCCAGCGGACAAATTTTATCAACCGAGCTGATGCTTATCCAATGCCTAAACGATAAAAAAAGAAAACTTGGAATAAAGGGCAATAATCAAAAGCCAGTCGAAAAAGGTATTTTCAAACGTTAATATTTAAAAGACAATAAAAAATATTAAATAAAATAAATTTAAAATTATTTAACTGTGATCTTTTATTATCTTCTTAACATTACTTATTTTTAAATTACCAACTTTCCATAAATAAATTGTAATCATAGCACCCTTCCAGCCTCCCTCCAAATGCAAGTTCCAGGTTCCTACTTCCTACCTTACCAATATTACCATTGCCTCCTGTTGGGTCACCATTAATTTTCATTTCTTTTTCATCTAATAATGGAATATGGGAATAAATTATCTCAAATTCGACTAATTATATTAATTTAGGTATATATGGTTTTGATAATGTAATCAAATTGACCTGTTCAACTGAGTTAATTGACATTAATTATTAGATCGATTTAATTCAGATAAAAAAATTAATTAAAAAATCGATTAAAGAATCGATTAATCGATGCGATATTTTAGCTGTTAATCAAGTTAAAATAATAATTAGTCACCAAAAAAAAAAGTTAAAATAAAAATTATTTTTAAAAAATATATTTTATTATATCCGATTCAACTGAAATTAAATAGAATCGATTGATATTTTAGCTGTTAATCAAGTTAAAATAATAATTAGTCACCAAAAAAAAAAGTTAAAATAAAAATTATTTTTAAAAAATTTAAAAAATAATATCCGATTCAACTGAAATTAAAACTCTAGATAATATCTTAACAACGTATACTTTTCCTTCTAATAATTAAATTCTTGACCTTGACAAAATGGTCATTTTGCTCCTTAATTTAAAATAACAAAAAATTTATGAATCCGTATCACCTACAAAAATTGGAAACTTGAGAACCTAACGCTGCATGGCTCTTCTTTTTTTTTTTTGGGACATGGGCTTATAAAATTGCAAGGCTCCGATGAATTAGCCTGACAGTAGGGGTGGCAAGTGGGGAAGTCCACCCCGCCCCGCCAAAAGCCCGCCCTTTG
>NC_029791.2:103187927-103196059 GCF_000816755.2 Arachis ipaensis
TATACTAATTCAATGTTATATACTTTTTTTTTATCAATAATTTGTTTTCCTTTATTTTGTGTCTATTTTGGAATTTATAAAACTCTTGATCAAAGAATCCAAACACTTATCACCTCAACCAATCACACGTGGGCAATAATTCTCATTCAATTAAGGAAACGCCGTGCTGAGGGGAGTTCTTGGGGGTGGGCCAATGGGCCCAGGACACTTATCTGCAGACATCACAAGCTCTCATGAATGGTGACTGGTGAGGGTGTGGGGACACCGGACATTTACCTTTTAATTTGTGTCTTTCTCATACACACGAGGCACCCTTTCTGAGTACGGTCAAGGACAGGTGCCCTTTCACCCCCGTCTGGCTTCTCCCCATACTTGGGTTACATTCATGCATCTGAATCTGAAAAAGAATCATCAACAGTCAACACCTTACCATTAGAGATTAGACTATGTTCCCAACTACTAGCTCCTACTTCTAGTTTTAGCTTTAGCTGTAATTATGGTAATAATGTCCAACTCACTTCTTTTTGGGAATAAACATGATGATACATGCGGGTTTAGTGATCGAATCCAGAAATTTTTAGTAAAAATATACATATAATAGATAAAAATAACAAAAAATTTTACATAAACATATTGAATATATATAATTAAATAATATAAAAATATTAAATAATTGATAATATTTTTATTCATATTATTATATTATATTTATTGCTAGAAAACTACTTATTAAAAATAGATTTATATACAAATTAGATTTGGTCTTTATTACAGACGAATTTTTAGTTATTGATGAATATTGTCCATCAGTAAAAACTTTGTTAAAAATTATTTATCGATAGATTTTTTCCGGTTAATAATTAACCGAAAGATTTTTTTGTCTGTAATTTATTGACAGATTTTTTCTATTATCGGCATATTTTTCTTTGGTAATCATCCCATCTATTTCACTATAAACGTCAGATTGTTCGACAGATTTTCTGTCAGTAATTAAATCCTAAAAAAGCATTTATAACTCTACATACAGACGGATTTTTTGTCTATAAATCCGCCAGTATAGTAAAACAGAATTTTTTTTAGATTTTTTCATTGCAAAATAAACATATTTTCATACAAAATAAATATAAATATAATCAAGACAAATTTTAATTCAATTTTCATCTAACTTGTTTTAGAACATTCATAATATTCCAAAAAATAAACAAGTTCGTCGTATTTTCAAACTAAAAGAAAAGCATTATAAATAAAGAAGTCAATTCAGAACAAAAAAACAAGTGTATTGATACTTAACTATAAACATCAGTGTATTGTTAACGTTCAACCATACTAAAAATATAAGCTATAATTCTCAGTATCATCTTCATCCTCATCATCATCACAGTCCTCATCCAAAGAGATTGAGGGTAGCGGCAGCAGTGGAGATAGTGGAACAGTAGTGGAACTACTTGAAGTCTTAACCTTCTTATAATAGCTAACATAAGGCTCATTCTATCTCTCTTTTTTTTTTAACTTTTTCTTTTTGGCCTTTTCAACTGTCAATTCTTTACAAACCAAGCATTGTAAATTTTTCCAGTTGGCATTTTCTCTAGTTTGTACTGCAACTTGAGAGAGACAAAAAAATGCAGGCAATACTATTGAATACCAACTTCTACAACTTCAGATGAAAAATTATCTAAGCAAGACAATTAGATTGAAGCAAGAAAATCCTTAATAGAAAGTGATAAAAGTGTTTTCAAGGTTAGATGCAGCAACGGACAGAATCAGTAGCAAATGTGTAGAGGAAGTGAAGCATTTTAAAGTGCAAGACATGCACTATATAGCTGACTTCATGACAGCATTGGAAGGCAGGAAAATAGAGTGAAATTAGAGTATCATCTCATACACATACTTCATAAATATTTTTTTTTCTTTGAGCTTTATTTGAGATTTCTTTGTTATGGCTATCTGATGTCTATCTTTCTATAACTAAGAAAAAGGCTAAATCATGGTAAAGTGAGAAAATTAAAAAAGTCATGAGTAAAAAGATTTAAAAGAGGCAAAAGAAATAGATTGAAAAAGTTAAAGTAATTTTCTGTGTATTTAGTTTTGTTGATTGAGATGAACTAGGATTAGTTCTCCTTAGCCAAGTTAGGATAATATTTGGTAGCTATTAAACCAGGTTGGATTCTCCTTAGTCAAGTTGGAATAGTACTTGTGGATACTAGGTTTAGGTTAGAAACTTAGTAGGTGATACTAGATGAATTAGGTTGTAAACTTTAACTAGTTTTATCTTTGGTTTTGTTTATGTATTTAATTTGGATTAACTAATACTAATTGTTTTCTTGTGTAGGATAAAATTACATAGGATAAGACTCACGATGTCATGATCAAGAAGATATTAAATCACCGCATGGCTAGGCAGAATGATGAGGGGTTCAACCGTCACCGAACCACCTATAGGGCCAACAGGGCATTGGTCAAGGTGTCCAAGTATACTGACGGTTTAAAGACTTTTATGAAGATAAATGCTAGGATAGTATATAACTTGTTTTAATATATTAAGTTTATTTTATCTTCGTTTTTTTCTTTAACCCTCAATTTATTTAACCGCTCCATTCAACATATGCAGTCTAAGTCATTGGACTGTGAGGTGACGATGGCGGAGGTCTTTAAGTATACTCTCACACTGAAGGATAACAAGGAGAGATTTGCTAATTAGCAATCCAGCAAAGTGGAGAAGATGGCAACAACTCATCTACTTCCATAGTTGATTATAATACAATGTGGTACCAAATTACATCTGAGCTGTACAAGAATCATTTCTATAGGCTGAGGTTGTTGTTCCTAGCAGCCTTCACATTTTCACTTTGAGGGTTTCGTCCACCTTAGCTACCAGCCCTGCAGATCCCAAGATGTCGATTTGGTGAGCAGGTCCATAGCTTGACCCACAGCCTTCAGGATCAGGGTTAACAGTTGTATCTGCCTGAAAATAGGCATAATGAGCTCCTCACATACATGCCAGAGAGGAATTCTTGTGATGTAAGGACAGAGTCCCTGAGGGAGGAGTTTAGGTAAAAACTGGAGCAGATCCAATGGATGCAGCAGCAAATGGTGATATACTATGATCAGATGCGCACTGGTGATATATTATGACCAGATGCACGCTAGTGGCAGCACCACTGTTGGAGGGGGCTCCTCATCCTCTACACAAGCACTAGTATAGGCACCGAGACCATCACCTAGACCGCTAACATAGCAAGACCAGGGGGACAACTACGACGACGATTATCATGATCCATAGTGATTAGGGTTTTGTTTTATTTTTTATAATATTTTAATTTATCTGTTTGATTTTTTCTTATGTAACTTTGTTATTTAAGATTTTAGTTGAATATTTTGTTTAAAAATAGTATTCGATTTTCATTAATTTTAATTTGAATATTAATTCTAGACAAATTGATTATGATATATCAGGTTATAGCATGTATTTTTTATAGTCTTTTTAAAAAGAAAAAAATTAAAATTCATGATTACCATAGGGTAAATTCGCCAGTATGAATTAATTTATTTTTCAAATAATATTTTATAATTTCAAAAATGCTATTTGTACACCAAAATCAGCCACTAATGTATTTGTGTATAATACAGTGTGGTTTAATTTATTTTTAATTTGTATTTGTATTTCAACATATATTTTATACTAGTGGCTGATTTTGGTAGCTAATTTTGGTATACACGTAGCATAATCGTTTAAAATTATATATTGCCATCGGATTTATTGTAGGACAAATTTGACAGTAATAAATGTGCAAAAAATAATTTAATGGCACTATGTTACCTTCGAAAAAAATTTTTGAGGCAAAGACTCAAAAATTTGTCTATTAAAAGTTAAATACTGCAGTTAAATTCGCTGGTAATTAGGAACAAATAAAAAAATTCGACAGTAATCATTACCGGCGAGCTTTTATACTGTCCAAAATTGTCTACCGCTAGATCCGATTATAATAAATTTGCAGGCGAATTTTTTTTGTAAACCCACCCGTAAATCTAATGGTTTTCGGTGAGTTTCTTGTAGTAGAAGTAAGGAGGATAGAGAAAAAAAGACAAATGCAAGTCAGAAAGAATGGATGACTATAGTGGTTGAGGGCATAACTAGGAGAAAAGTAGGAGCAAAAGGACGGGAAGAGGAAGACAGGAGCTGCAAATAACTGAAGGCAAAGGTATGAGAGTAAGAAGAAGCGAGAGAATAGGAAAAGGAAGAGATGAGGGGCAATAGTGACATCAATAACAGAGGGAGAGAACAGAAGAAGAAAGAAGGTGGAAAGGACAACAACAGAGTAATAAGAGATAGGGAAATGAATGGTTAAGATAAAGAATAAAATCGTGATTGGAGGCTTGTACTAATGGCTTATATTGAGCCTCGATAAAGATCACATTAGGATTTTAGTCTTTGTGGAGACACTATATGAATCCTTTAGTAGAGTGTGTCTTAAAGAATGTGTGTGGGGGGAGGAAGGGAGAGAGGGAAAGGGGGAGAGAGAGTTGTATGACAAAAAAAAAATTAAAATTTTGAAAATAATTAGTAAAAAAAAGAATTTGTATCTCGCAAGCAAACGATCTCCTATAAACATAGACACTAAATAAATACTGCTTAATGTCGTGTGAAGCTTCTTAGCTTATAACTAACGAACTTGTTAGTCATAATTTCTGACTTAATGACTAAACTATCATAACGTTAATATTGTTTATCAACCTAAGGTCTATATATAAAATACTTTCTACCTCTTAACAAAGGGAAATTCATGAACTTCTACAAACTAATATCATATTTTATGCTTTTATTCTCTTAGTTCTAATATTTTATATTCATAGGATTCTTATATGTCTCTTAAATACTTATTAACTTGAGCCATAGTTATCTCGGATTGGACCGGTCGATTCAATAAAAAAAAACTAGTGAATTAGACTCGACACTAGTTTGAGTTAAGATTCTGACTGTTTCTGTAATTAACCCACAAAAAACTGATCAAATTCGCATCAAATTGATCAAATCCAGATTAAACCGGATCAGTTGATTCGACGGGTTAACATACCCGTGTGCCTCCATGGTGCACCAGTAGCGTGTTGGATTGCGGTAGGAGGAACTCTTTTGAATTAATTCAAAAAGTAGCCCAAGCATATGTTGAACTTGGGACCATGACCAGTTCTATAACTTACTCTTTTCCAAGGCCAACATCTCCCTTATAAATCTATAGGCTAACAATTATATACATTCTAAAAGCTATGCTTCTACTTGTCATATTAAAGACTAATAATAATTTTATGAGTGATGCTACGTATACAAATCTTTTTATAACCAAGTTCAATAAAATTGGTGCAAAATCCAATGAAAAAAATGTGTGCATACATCACTACTCTTTTTACGCGTTTTTTACAGTACACAAATTTTTGTTGGAGAGCACAAAAATTTATTGATATAACACACAAATTTTTGAAGTATAACACACAAAATTTTGCACATAACATAAACTTATCGATATAGTACAAATATTTTTACGCATAACACATACATTTTTGCACATAGCACACAAATCTTTACACATATCACAAATTTTTACTGCAAATGTATTTTATTAGTTGGATGAGTCAATATTTTAGTACGTAGTCCTTCAAAAATTTCTATCCTGCACATAAAAAATTCTATGCTATGCAATAAGATTTTTACGTTGTTCACACAAATTTATCTGTTATGCATATTTTGTTGGTTGGGTGTCAATATTTTAGGCAGGTGATCCTTAAAAAATTTTTGTGCTGTATACTAAAAATTGGTGCTGTGCACCAAAATTTATGTTCTCTAATTTTTTGAACATTTATAAGAGAAGAAGATGATGAAGACGATGAGAATTGAGAAAGATGATAATGATAATAAAAGAGGGTAATGAGAAAAAAAAAAGAGAAGAAGAAATTAACAACAACAACATCAAGAAGAAGAAGAAAAAAACTGTGGTGACAACGACAATGACGATGGCAGTGACAGCGACGACAATAATGACGTTGAAGAAGGAAGAAGAAAGAAAGAATGTGAGAAGAAAAAGAAGCAGTAGCAACGATTGTTAAAGGAGAGAGAATGGCACGGGTTTTTATTTTTAAACAATTTCGTTAAATTTGGTTATAAAAAGACTTGGACACCTAGCATTTTTATAATTTAATATGCTATATTAAAATAAATTAATTTCTGGTTCGGTTCTGATAACTATGACTTGAGCATCTAAGTGTCCTTTATAAGTACACACCCACCGTATTCTTTGGCATTCGAGTTATGTTCATTCCATCAAAAATAATAATAAAGGTGTATGACAACATTACAAGGGTCGAACTATATCTCGAAAGTTCATATATACAAGAATACTTTATAAGATATGTTCTCGCAAGGATACGCTGCATTGCTATAGGTCGGCTCCGCATAATTCTTGAAAGCTCTTGCAATTTCTGTCTTAGGGGCGTAGTATCCTCGTGAACTCGGACCCAAGTGTGGTACCTACAAAAAAGACTCTCAAGTCAGTGAAATATCTTAAAAAGAGAGCGAGTATAGTGTCTTGCGCTATGTTGGTAAACTTCTGCCTCCTTATCGTCGGCTTAGGCTCTGATTTATAGCTAATATAGCTGAATTATTCATCAGTCCGTTAGTCGTGGCCGACTAATGATAAGGATTTTAAATAATTTGAATTTATTTGGGTCTTGCCGAGGTATAATCCGGTTCCACCGATGTATAAGGGATACGGTACATAGCCCCCAAGCTTGACTTGCCGAACTTACATTTTAGCAAGTTGAGCTTTTGTCATATAGTTATACCTCAGTTGTGGACGAATATATTAGCCCCCAAGCTCAATGCACGTTGGTATTGTTCAAGCTTGAGTTTTGAAACAAATTAAATTTTGGAAATAACAATAGTAATTAAAAATTGGCAATTAATAATTATTGTACCTTATGAACCGGGCTGCAATAAATTTGCCTTTGCTTCTCTAGATGAGATTTGGTCCGTTCTTTTCATCATGATATGTGAACAGTTACACTTTGAATTACCCATTAAGTTAGTGGATATTATTAATAGTTTATTATGTTTTTCATCTTGGGAAGAGACACGAACTCTTGACTTTGGTCTTCATGCTTAAGTTCGCGAAAGGGACATGACTTTCGAAGGTTAGTTCTTTTGTCTTTGTCTATGTTTTTTGTCTTTTGACTATGGTTAGAGAGAAAGAAAAGGAAAATGTAGTCGAGGTTAAAAGCGAAAATACCTATCACTGGGTGCATATTGATGTTAAAACTCGTTCTTCTACCTATCGTGATAACAAGTCATTGTTGGAGCTTAGGGTTCTGAAACTGATCAAAGAGGGTTCGACTATTGGCATCGAACTCCTCCCTTGTGGTAGTGAGGAGAGGGTTTGTGAGAGGAGAGGAAACTGAGCTTATTTCTACATATATACTTCCTGTTTTACAGAACTTTATTTGAAATTTTCTTTTTCTGATTTTGAGGCAAAATTCTGACGCAATTGAACTGTGTTTCCTCGCAGTTACACCTAAACTCTTTGGCTTTTCTGCGAGCTTATGAATGTTTGATAGCTTTTCTGGAATATCCTACTTCGTTAAATATTTTCTTTTCTTTGTTTCAATCTAAGGGGGTGCGGAAAGGGTTGTGGGTTTACCTTAGCAACTTTCCAAGTCGTTCTATCTTCTTGTTATATAAATCTTCTTTTAAAAACTTCAAGTCTATGTTTGTAAAAGTTTGATTGCAAGAGACCGGATACCCTTTTTATTTGGATGGTGAGTTGATAGAGATGTTTCCCTTGTATTGGTGTCCTGAGCCAATGTAAATTCTTGAGGCTGTGGAGAGAAATGAGGAAGAAGATAAGTTTCTAGATTTTTTTGATAGAATGTTTTGTTGATGGTGAATGTTTGTCAATTCTTGGGTTGTTGAATTTCGAGAAAGAAAATGACAAAGAGGGTTAAAGGCTTATATAGGTAATGTATTTTAATTGTTTTTTGCTTGTTGGTTGCTAATTGTTCACATAGCACTTCATTTGTCTGCAGGTGGTAGGGTGCCTAATCTTTCTACTTCTCGGCTGCAATCTTTTCTTAAAAAGAAAAGCAGAGGG
>NC_029791.2:103196098-103214503 GCF_000816755.2 Arachis ipaensis
CCAGACTTCTTCCTTCTCTTAAGAGAAAAAGGATCGAGTCTGAAAAGTCACTGGTGGTACTCTCCGAGGAGGACAAAGGTGATAATTTAATTTTTGAGAAGCAGAGGAAACTCCATGGGTATATAGAGGGGGTGAACTCCCAATCCTTTTGGAGCGAACACTATCCCGTATTTGAATTGGCTTACAGATTTTCTCAGTATCCTGGGGATATGCAACTGACTCGTCGTATGGGAATGGAAGGAATGGAAAAGTTTATCCAGGTTAGTATATATACTTTATGTTATTTGGTTTATGCTATTTGTATATGTGATTTAAGTTTTCTTTTATTTTTGTCATAGATTGTGGCCTCGCATTTACTGGGCGTTGGCCGTGCTACTAAATTGTTGGGTGAAGAGCATGGTGCTGTAGGTGAAAAAGTTGTGAATCTAGAACGACCAATGGGGGAGAAAGAGGACGTCATTGTTGACGTTACCTCTAAAATGAAGGATAGGGAGGAGGAGGTTGGCAGGCTTCAAGATCAAATCGTCTTCTCCATAATGAAATTAAGGAAAATAACAAGTCGAAAGGTCAGATGACTTCTCGATTAACAAGCTGGAGAATGAAGTTTTAAAAATGTTTGCTGTTGGCTTTGACTGAGCTGTGAGCTAGACTGCTATGTTTGCACCTGAATTTGATGTTGGGAAGCTTGATGTAACAAAGATAGTGGTGGATGGAGAACTTGTTGAAGATGAGGCGGGTGAGGAGCATGATGAAAATGTTCCTCCCCGGCCCCTCTTGAAAAAGATAAATTATTAGAAAAATTTGTATTTGAAATATTTGGTTTGATTACCGATCTGGTTTTGGTGTATTTTGTGAACTGTTATCCGAGGTACGATGTCGGTTTGAACTTTTAGAATATTTTGAATGTTTATTATCGCATGCTATTTGTAAATGTCGTTTCCAACTTTTTTACTTATGTTGATTTGAATAAAATGATCGAGTAGATAAAGCAATGTAAAAATAGAAAGAAGAATGTGTTTCATTTGTTATATAGAAAAGGCCTTTCAATTTTGAAAGGCGTGGAGTGGTCGGCCTCATTAAAACTTGTTCGAGTAAAATCCTCCTTAGGAAAAAATCCCGTGATAAAGAAAAAAGAGTACCTGTCCACTTCAACTTGGTTACAATGAAAGATTAACTATAATAAAACTTCAGAGGCGAAATGTTCTAAGTGTTGGGTAGGGCCATCCCGTCTAATGTTTTGAGGCAGTAAGCCCCCTTTCCGATGACTTTGGAAACTCGGAAAGGCCCCTCCCATATTGCTGCTAATTTCCCATGTCCTATGGTTTTTCAGACTTCTTCTATTTGTCTTAGCACTAAATATCCTTGTTGTAGTGTCCTTTGTTGTACTTTTTTGTTATACTTCTGTTGCATAGTTAATTGCATGGACTTCTGTCAAATTTTGGCCAAAGATCATTCTTCTTTTATTGTGTCGAGTTTGGCTGATCTTGCTTCTACATTGGTGTCTTCATCAAAGTACTCGGTCCGAGTTGAGCTTTGACTGACTTCTATTGGAATCATAGAGTCCGTCCCGTATACTAATCGGAACGTGTTTTCATTAGTCGTGGATTGTGGCATCGTGTTGTAACTCCATAGTATCTTTGGTATTAGCTCAGCCCAGCATCCCTTAGCAGCTATTAATTTTTCTTTAAGGCTTGCAAGATGATTTTGTTAGCTGCCTTTGCGAGCCCGTTACTTTGTGGGTGCTCAACAGAGGAGAAACGATGCTTAATGTGAAAGTCAGTTAAAAATGATGCAATTTTCTTGTCAATGAACTGCCGACTATTATCAAAAATAATTTCTCTAGGCAAACCATATCTACATATGATTGATTTCCAAATAAAGGTGCGTACCTTGTCCGAGATTATTATTGCAAGCGGTTGTGCTTCTATTCACTTAGTAAAATAATCAATTGCTACTAATAGGAATTTTACCTATCCTGGGGATACTGGGAATGGTTCGAATATGTCCAACCCCCATTTGTAAAAAGGCCAGCTAACATCTGAAGTGTGCAATAGTTCAGCTGGACTATGAATGAGTGGTGCACATTTCTGACATGCATCGCACTTCTACACTTTGTTCATGCAATCTTTGCGCAAGTTCGGCCAATAGTATTCTACTTGTAAAATTTTCGCGGCCAAGCTCCTTCCTCCCGTGTGGTGGCCACAAATGCCATCATGAACCTCGGCTATGGTGGCTTCTGCCTCTGATTGTCTGAGGCACTTCAGCAATGGTCCAGAGAAACCTCGTTTATACAGGTCTTCTCCCATGATAGTGTAATGGCTCGCCTTGTGCCTGAATGACCTTGGGTGTTCATTGTTTGGTATTTTTCCTGTTCTTAAGTATTAGATATATGGACTTCGCCAATCTTCTTCCTATGATATACTTAAAATAATTTTGGCATCTAAACTCGGTTCTGTTAGTGTGATATGTAATATAGTATCTGATGAATCAGTTATTCTGGAAGTAGTCAATTTAGATAAAATATTTGCTCTACAATTTTGTTCCCTAGGTATATGTGTTACTTCGAAATTTTGAAATTGTTGCATTATATCTTTCGCTATATTTAGGTATTTAACTAGGAAGGGATCTCGTACCTGGAAGTGACCGATTACTTGTTGTACTACAAGGAGAGAGTCACAGCATACCTTTAGGCTTTGGATTCTGATCTTTCTTGCTAGTCTTAATCCGGCCAGGTGCGCCTTATATTCAGCTTGATTGTTGGTTGTTTGAAAAAGAAATTTTATTGACTGTTTTGCATGCACTCTGATGCTGTCCTTTAGTAAGATTCCGGCTCCACATCCATTTTCGTTCAGTGCGCCATCTACATATAGCTCCCACTCAGTGGTTGTACTTTCAATAGTGGTAAATTCTGAAATAAAATCGGGGGATCCTCGTGATTGATAGCAGATATCAAATTCTAAAAGTTATATTGACTATTTTGTGAGTCGTCCTGCTAGGTCCAATTTTGCCAATACTTGACATAGTGGCTAACCAGTCCGAACTATTATTTGGTGCATTTGAAAATAGTGTCACAAATGCTGAGTTGTAATGATTAAGTCGAATGCCAGTTTTTTTATCGTTGGGTATCTTGTCTTGGCATTATGTAGGACTTTACTCATAAAATATACTGGGTGTTGTTCCTTTCCTGTTTCTGTTATAAGTATAGAACTGATTGTGTTAGTTGAAATTGAAAGGTATAGATATAGGGGTTTACCTTGCTGAGGTTTCTGAGGTATGGGTGGTGAATTGAGAAGAATTTTAAATTCAGTAAAAGCTCTTTCACACTCATCCATCCAGACAAACTTTTCGACTTTCCTTAGTATGTTGAAGAAGTGGTATGATTTTGCGACTGCTGCGGGCAGGAAACGTGACAAGGCTGTTAGGCAGCCTGTGAGTTGTTGTACCTCCTTGATTGACAGAGGTCACTGCATCTGTATTACAGCCTGAAATTTATCAGGGTTGGCTTCTATCCCCCTATGTGTTAGCAAGAATCTGAGGAATTCGCCTCCATGTACTCTAAATGCGCATTTTTCCGGATTTAATCTGATATTATATTTTCTAAGTTGTTAGAATACTTCGTTAAGGTCAGCTTTATGTTGTTCTTCGGAGGTTGATTTGACTACCATGTCATCAACATATATTCCGATGTTTCGGCCAATCTGGTTCTTGAAGACCTTGTACATCAATCGCTAGTAAGTAGTCCCTACATTCTTCAAACCAAAAGACATGACTTTATAACAGAAGTTACCATGATTAGTTATGAATGCTATTTTGTGTTCATCATCGGGGTGCATTAGTATCTGATTGTAGCCGGAATAAGCATCCATAAAATTGAGCACTTGGAATCCCGAGGTATTATTTACTAGTCTGTAGATGTTTGGGAGTGGATTGGAATCTTTCGGGCATGCTTTGTTTAAGTCCGTAAAATCTACACACATTTGTCATTTTTCGAGCTCTTCTTAACCATCACCACATTGCCTAGCCATGATGAGAATATGAATTCTCAGATGAATCCTACATCAAGTAATTTTTGTGTTTATGCTATTGCTGTGTTTCTTCTTTCTGTGCCCAAGTTTCGCTTTTTCTGTCATATAGGTCAGACATTGGGATTGATTGTTAGCTTGTTGCATATAAAGTTCGGATTGATTCCTGGCGTGTCAGCAGGTGTCCATACAAAAAGATCAAAATTGGATCTCAATAGTTCGACGAGGTGTTGTTTAGTTCTTGTAGAGAAAATAGAACCGATGTTAGTAAATTGGTCAGCTTCCCTTAATTGTACTTTTTTTAGGTCGCCTATTGGGGTGGGTTAACTGGTATTGTTCTGAGGGTCCAGCTTGGCCAGAGTTGGAATGCTCTCTGTATTGTAGACAGAGTGGACTCTTGGGATGATTTATTTTAGAATGGTCTTTAAGCCTGCATTGTAGCATTGCCCAGCTTCGTTGTGGTCAGTGTGAATTGTTGCCACTATATTGTCTTGCACAGAAAATTTTACACAAAGGTGAACTATGGAAACAATAGCTCCAAAAGAGTTAAGAGACGGGTGTCCTAAAATAATATTATAAGGACTAGTGCAATCAACCACTAAAAATTGGATATCTAGGGTTTTTGAGTTCAGGAACTCCCCTAGTGCTGTTCTCAACCATACGTAACCTGATACGGGGTACCCTTTCTCCGGAGAATTCTACCAATTCTCCGGTTGAGGGTTGCAGGGATTTATCGCTGAGTTGCATCTTTTTAAAAGTGGAATAGAACCATACGTCGGCACTATTCCCGGGGTTAAGTAGGACCTATTTGATTGTTAGCTCTCCCATGTGTACCGAAATCACCACTGGATCATCCAAGTTCCGGCACTGCAACTTGAAGTTGGACGCATCGAAGGCGATTTGTTCCATTGGAGGTGAATTGTGTATCTTTTGACAAGATCCATTCATCATCACCATGGCTCAGTAGCTTCTTTTTCTGGTCGCATTGGTTGCTCCTACTCTTGCAAAATCTCATAAAATGTAATTTATTTCTCCTTTCGAAGAAGGAGTTGCGACCGCTCCATGCCAAGTTCCTTTGTCTTTATGATCTGAACCATGGCTCAATTTGTCAATGTCCTTGGCTTCTTCCTTTTGATTTCTGAAAGTGACATATTTGTCCAGTAAACCGTGTCTGGCTAACCTCTCCAATAGGTCTTTGGCTACTATGCATTCATCGGTGGTATGGCCATACTTTTGGTGGAATACACAGTATTTATTTCTGTCTACATACTTCTGATCTTGATATGTTCCTGCTTTGCTGGGCGGCTTTATAAGTTTGTTGTGTAGGATTTCTTTAATTATATTCTCTCTCTTGGTGTTGAACTTAGTATACGAATCGAATTTTGGTGTCAATTTGAAAGGTTTCTTTAGGTCCTTGTTTTGAGATCTGTGCGGCCTTTCTTCCTCTTTTTGAGATGGTGGTCTTTCCATTCTTCGGGCTTTCCTTAGTTCTTCGACTTCGATTTGTCCAATTGCTTTATCCCTGAATTCTTCCAATGTCTTCGGCTTTGCCACTGCTATTGCTTCCTGGAATTTTCTAGGTCGGAGGCCAATTTTTAATGCATGCAGGTGTACTTCTGGATTGAGGTCTGGAATTTCTATCGCTGCCGTTGTGAAACATATCATGTAGTCTTTTAGGCTCTTATGTTGCCCCTGCTTGATTGTACTGAGGTAGTCTGAATCTCGTACGTAAATCTTGGACGCTACAAAGTAGTTTATGAATAACTTGGCGAATTCATTAAAGCTCGAGATTGAACTTGCAGGTAAATTAGAAAACAACAGTAAAGCAGCTTCATCTAAAAAAGTAGGAAAAGATTGGCACAAGATAGGATTGGAATCACTGTTAAGAAACATCATGGATTCAAATTTAGTAACGTGAACCTTAGGATCTCCGATTCCCTTGTACGGTGTCAATGTCATTGGGAGCGTGAAGTTTTTAGGCATTTCAAAGTTTATTATTTCTTCAGAGAAGGGGCGATCCTCCGCCTTTCTGTTTTGGGAGGTGCTCAGCCTGTCTTCGTGTTTGACTCAGATTGGTGTTCTTGGTGAAGGTCGTCATTAACCTTCTTGTGATAGTCCTTTTTGTTGCCATTGTTCTGTTTTGCCACTAATAGCTCTGCCGTTCGTTGGACTTCTGCTTGTAAAGCGGCGTTCGCTATTGATGAGCGGATAATTTATACCCTTTTTGGCATTATTTTTACATAGTTTTTAGTATGTTTTAGTTACTTTTTATTATATTTTTATTAGTTTTTATTCAAAAATTATATTTCTGGACTTTACTACGAGTTTGTATATTTTTCTGTAATTTCAGGTATTTTCTGGCTGAAATTGAGGGACCTGAGCAAAAATCTGATTCAGAGACTAAAAAAGGATTGCAGATGCTGTTGGATTCTGAACCTCCTACACTCGAAGTAGATTTTTTGGAGCTACAGATACCCAATTGCCGCGCTCTCAATTGTGATGGAAAGTAGACATCCTGGGCTTTCCATCAATATATAATAGTTCATACTTTGCTCGAGATTTGATGGCCCAAACTGGCGTTTAAAATCATCCTAAAACATCTTGGCGTAAAACGCCCAAACTGGCACTAGAATTGGAGTTAAACGCCCAAACTGGCACCAAAGCTGGCGTTTAACTCCAGGAACAGTATAAGCACGAAAAAGCTTCAATGCTCAGCCCAAGCACACACCAAGTGGGCCCTGAAAGTAGATTTCTGCACTATCTGCACTTAGTTACTTATTTTCTGTAACCCTAGGTTACTAGTTTAGTATAAAAACTACTTTTAGAGATTTATTTTACGTCTTTTAACCATCTTATGTTCTGATAGACCATTGTACACGTTTGGGGGCTGGCCTCACGGCCATGCCTAGACCTTTTTCACTTATGTATTTTC
Source organism: Arachis ipaensis (assembly GCF_000816755.2). Lineage (NCBI taxonomy): Eukaryota > Viridiplantae > Streptophyta > Magnoliopsida > Fabales > Fabaceae > Arachis > Arachis ipaensis. The sequence goes on from NC_029791.2 coordinate 103,203,053, forward strand.
AACGGTGGAGTTTCTACACCCCATAGATTAAGGTGTGGAGCTCTGCTGTTCTTCATGAATTGATGCAATTATTACTGTTTTCTATTCAATTCACGCCTACTTCTTCTCCAAGATATACTCTCGTACTTAATTCAGTTAAGTCAGAATGAAGGGGTGACCCGAGACAATCACCCAATCTTCATTACTCACTTAGCCAAGATCGCGTGCCTGACAACCACAAAGCGGTCTACATGATGTTCAACGTAGTCATTGGACGACAGCCGGAGTATATTCTCTTAGATATCTAATACACTGACCGAGTTCGTGAGATTAGTATCTTCGTGGTATAGGCTAGAATAATTGGCAGCCATTCCTGGGATCCGAAAAGTCTAAACCTTGTCTATGATATTCCGAGTAGGATCCGGGAGGGGATGATTATGGCAAGCTTCAAACCTGCGAATGTTGGGCGCAAGTGATAGTGTGCAAAAGGATCAATGGATTCTATTCCGACGCTAGCGGGAACCGACAGATGATTAGCCATGCGGTAGCTGTACCTGGTATTTTTCATCTGAGATGAGAAATCCGACAGTTGATTAGTCGTGCAGAAACCGTAGAGGACCATTTTCACTGAGAGGATCTTACAGTTTGCCATGGAAGGAGGTAACGCATGGTTGGAAGAAGGCAATAGGAAAGCAGAGGTTCAGAAGCAACAAAGTATCTCTATACGCTTATCTGAAATTTTCACCAGTGAATTACATAAGTAACTCTATCTTATTTTATATTTTATTTATATTTTAATTATCAAAACCTCATAACCATTTGAATCCGCCTGACTGAGATTTACAAGGATGACCATAGCTTGCTTTAAGCCGACAATCTCCGTGGGATCGACCCTTACTCACGTAAGGTTTATTACTTGGATGACCCAGTGCACTTGCTGGTCAGTTGCACGGAGTTGTGAGAAAAGTGTGAGATCACGATTCCGAGTACCAAATTTTTAGCGCCGTTGCCGGGGATTGTTCGAGTTTGGACAACTGACAGTTCATCTTGTTGCTCAGATTAGGTAATTTTATTTTTTATTTTCGAAAAAAATACAAAACAAAATTACTTAGTTTTCGAAAAAGTTTTCAAAAAAAAACTGTGTTCTTCAGAATTTTTTAAGAACGGATTCTTGAGTTTCATAAGATATGTTGAAGCCTGGCTGGCTGTTTAGCCATGTCTAATCTTTTGGACTGAGGCTTCCACTTCTCATTGACATGCTTGTATGTTTTATGCTAAAGCTTGGCTGGCTATTTAGCCATGTCTAATTTTTTGGACCGAAGCTTTCACATAAAGCTTGGCTGGCTATTTAGCCATGTCTAAATTTTTGGACCGAAGTTTTAGACTAACATTGCATGATTCCTGGAATTCCTATTAAAAATTCTGAATTTATTTATTTTCTTTTTCTAAAATAATTTTAAAAAAATTACAAAAAAATTTAATAAAATCATAAAAAACCAAAAATTTTGTGTTTCTTGTTTGAGTCTTGTGTCAAATTTTAAGTTTGGTGTCAATTGCATGCTTTTTAAATTTTCTTTAAATTTTCGAAAAATATATGCATGTGTTCTTCATTGATCTTCAAGTTGTTCTTGATGATTTTCCTTGTTTGATTTTTAAATTTTCTTATTTTGTGTATTTTCTTGTTTTTCATAAGCATTTTTGAATTACTAGTGTCTAAAGTTTAAAAATTTTTAAGTTTGGTGTCTTGCATATTTTTCTTAAAAATTTTCAAAAATATGTTCTTGATGTTCATCATGATCTTCAAAGTGTTCTTGGTGTTCATCTTGACATTCAAAGTGTTCTTGCATGCATTTTTCGTTTTAATCTTAAACTTTTATGTTTTGTATCATTTTTGTGTTTTTCTCTCTCATCATTAAAATTCAAAACTCAAAAAAATATATCTTTCCTTATTTTACTCATAAATTTCAATTTAAAAATTCTATCTTTTCAAATCTTTTTCAAAATCAATTTTTTTTTTCAAATTCCTTTTGATATTTTCGAATTCTTTCTTAAAATTTTTCAAAATCTTTTTCATTTTTCTTTCAAGTTTTTCAAAAATTCTCCAAAATTGATTTTCAAAATATTTTTCTTATTTTTATTTCATAATTTTCGAAATCATAGCTAGCATTTAATGTTTTGATTCAGAAATTTTCAAGTTGTTACTTGCCTATTAAGAAAGGATCAATCTTTAAATTCTAGAATCATATCTCTTAATTTCTTGTTAGTCAAGTAATCAACTTTCAAAAATCAAATCTTTTTAATTTCCTTTTCAAATCTTTTTCAAAATGATTTTCAATCATATCTTTTCCAAAATTTAATTTCAAAATCCTTTTCTAACTTCTTATCTTTTCAAAATTTGATTTCCAAATCTTTTTCAATTAACTACTTAACTTTTTGTTTGATTTTAAAAGTTTTCTATTTCAATCATATCTTTTTCAAAACCACCTAACTACCTTTCTCTCTCTAATTTTGGAAAATCATTAACCTCTTTTTCAAAATTCTTTTTAATTAACTAATTGTTTTAATTTCTAATTTTATTTTAATTTCTAATTTTATTTTATTTTCCTTCTTAAATTCGAATTCTAACTAATAATTAAAATAAAAACAAAAATATTTTTCTTTTATTTTAAATTAAAATTCGAATTTCTTCTCTCTCTCATCTCTTTCTATTTATTTTATTTATTTACTAACACTCTTCTTCTTAAAATTCGAACCCACTCCCTCTCTCTGTGTTCGAATTCTCCTTCTTCTCCCTTCTTCATTCTATTTCTTCTATTCTTCTACTCACATAAAGGAATCTCTATACTGTGACATAGAGGAGTCTTATTCTTTTCTGTTCTCTTTTTTTTCATATGAGCAGAAACAGGGATAAAGACATTCTTGTTGAAACTGATCCTGAACCTGAAAGGACTCTAAAGAGGAAGCTAAGAGAAGCTAATGCACAACACTCTGGAGAGGACTTAACAGAAATTTTTGAAAAAGAAATAGTCATGGCAGCCGAAAATAACAACAATGGTAGAGATGCAAGGAAGATGCTTGGTGACTTTACTGCACCGACTTCTGACTTCTATGGAAGAAGCATCTCAATTCCTGCAATTGGAGCAAACAATTTTGAGCTTAAGCCTCAATTAGTTTCTCTAATGCAGCAGAATTGCAAGTTTCATGGACTTCCATTGGAAGATCATCATCAAGTCTTAGCTGAATTCTTGCAAATCTGTGACACTGTTAAGACCAATGGGGTTAATCCCGAGGTCTACAGACTTATGATTTTTCCCTTTGCTGTAAGAGACAGAGCTAGGACATGGTTGGACTCACAACCTAAAGAAAGCCTGAACTCTTGGGAAAAGTTGGTCAATGCTTTCTTAGCCAAATTATTTCTACCTCAAAAGTTGAGCAAGCTTAGAGTGGAAGTCCAAACCTTTAGACAGAAGGAAGGTGAATCCCTCTATGAAGCTTGGGAAAGATACAAGCAATTGATCAGAAGGTGTCCTTCTGACATACTTTCAGAATGGAGCATCCTATGTATATTCTATGATGGTCTATCTGAATTGTCCAAGATGTCATTGGACCATTCTGCTGGTGGATCTCTTCATCTGAAGAAGACGCCTGCAGAAGTCCAGGAACTCATTGAAATGGTTGCAAATAACTAGTTCATGTATACTTCTGAAAGAAATTCTGTGAATAATGGAACAACTCAGAAGAAAAGAGTTCTTGAGATTGATACTTTGAATGCCATATTGGCTTAGAACAAAATATTGACTCAGCAAGTCAATATGATTTCTCAGAGTCTGATTGAAATGCAAGCTGCATCAGGCAGTACTAAAGAAGCCTCCCCTGAAGGAGAAGCTTATGACCGTGAGAATCCTGCAATGGAAGAGGTGAATTAGATGGGAGAATCCTATGGAAACATCTATAATCCTTCATGGAGGAATCATCCTAATTTCTCATGGAAGGATCAACAGAAGCCTAATCAAGGCTTCAATAATAATGGTGGAAGAAATAGGTTTGGCAATAGCAAGCCTTTTCCATCATCTTCTGAGCAACAGACAAAGAATTCTAGGCAGAGCCCCTCTGATTTAGCAACCATAATCTCTGATCTAAGTAAGACCACTCACAGTTTCATGACTGAAACAAGATTCTCCATTAGAAATTTGGAGGCACAAGTGGGTCAACTGAGTAAAAGAATTACTGAAATCCCTCCTAGTACTCTCCCAAACAATACAAAAGAGAATCCAAAAAGAGAGTGCAAGGCCATAAACACGTCCAACATGGCCGAACCTGTAGAGGAGAGAAAGGCAGTGATTTCCACTTAGGAAGACCTCAATGGACATCCACTGATCACTAAGGAGTTCCTTCCTGAGAAACCAAAGTAATCTGAGGCTCATATAGAGACCATAGAGATTTCACTGAACTTACTGTTGCCATTCATGAGCTCTGATGAGTATTCTTCCTCTGAAGAGAATGAAGATATTATTGAAGAGCAAGTTGCTCAGTATCTAGGAGCAATCATGAAGCTGAATGTCAAGTTATTTGGTAATGAGACTTGGGAGGATGAACCTCCATTGCTCATTAATGAACTGAATGCCTTGGTTCAACAGAAATTACCTCAGAAGAATCCGGATCCCGGAAAGTTCTTAATACCTTGTACCATAGGCACCATGACCTTTAAAAAGGCTCTGTGTGACCTTGGTTCAAGTATAAACCTCATGCCACTCTCTGTAAAGGAGAAACTGGGGATCTTTAAGGTACAAGCTGCTAGAATCTCACTAGAGATGGCAGACAATTCAAGGAAACAGACTTATGGACTTGTAGAGGATGTCTTAGTGAAGGTTAAAGGCTTTTACATCCCTGCTGATTTCATAATCCTAGACACTGGGAAGGATGAAGATGAATTCATCATCCTTGGAAGACCCTTCCTAGCCATAGCAAGAGCTGTGATTGATGTGGACAGAGGAGAGTTAGTCCTTTAATTGAATGAGGACTACCTTGTGTTTAAGGCTCAAGGATCTTCTTCTGTAACCATGGAGAGGAAGCTTGAAAAGCTTCTCTCAATACAGAGTCAAACATAGCCCCCACACTCAACTTCTAAGTTTGATGTTGGGAGGCCAACATCAAGCTCTGAGTCTCTGTGAAGCTCTCTAAGAGCTCACTGTCAAGCTATTGACACTAAAGAAGTGCTTGTTGGGAGGCAACCCAATGTTATTTAATTATATTTATTTATTTTTCATTGTTATTTTATGTTTTCTTTAGATTGATGATCATGTGAAGTCACAAAAAGAACTGAAAAATCAAAAACAAAATAAAAAACAACATCAAAAACAGGATACCCTAGAGGACAGGCTTACTGGCGTTTAAACGCCAGTAAGGATAGCAGAATGGGCGTTTAACGCCCAGCCTGGCAGCATTCTGGGCGTTAAACGCCAGAATGGACAGCACTCTGGGAGTTTAACGGCAGAAAGGGCTGACTGGCGTCTGGCTGGTGTTAAACACCAGAAATGGGCAGCAAACTGGCGTTTAACGCCAGGAAAGGTAGCAGAGCTGGCGTTAAATACCAGAATTGGCACACAATGGGCGTTTGAACGCCAGAATGGTGCAGGGAGCAGAATTCCTTGACACCTCAGGATCTGTGGACCCCACAGGATCTTCACCTACCCCACCTCTTCTTCTCTCCTCTTCACACCTTTCCATAACACTCTTCCCCAAATACCCTTGACCAATCCCATCAATAACTCTTCCCCAAATTCCCTTCACCTATCAAATCCTACCCTCTTCTCCATAATCTCTTCACCACTCACATCCATTATTCATAAAACCCCACCTACCTCACCATTCAAATTCAAACTATTTCCCTCTCAAACCCACCCACCCATGACCAAATTCCCTCTCTCCCCTACCCTATAAATATCCCTCCTTACTACCTTCATTTTCACACATCACAAACACTTCTTTCCCCCTTGGCCGAACCCACTCCTCACCTCCATCTCCTCCATTTCTTCTTCTTCTACTCATTTCTTTCTTCTTTTGCTCGAGGACGAGCAACACTTCTAAGTTTGGTGTGGGAAAAGCTAAGCTTTTTTTTTGTTTTTCCATAACCATCAATGGCACCTAAGGCCGGAGAAACCTCTAGAAAGAGGAAAGGGAAGGCAATAGCTTCCACCTCCGAGTCATGGGAGATGGAGAGCTTCATCTCAAAGGTCCATCAAAACCACTTCTATGAAGTTGTGGCCAAGAAAAAGGTGATCCCCGAGGTCCCCTTCAAGCTCAAAAAGAGTGAATATCCGGAGATCCGGCATGAGATTCAAAGAAGAGGTTGGAAAACTCTCACCAACCCCATTTAACAAGTCAGAATCTTAATGGTTCAAGAGTTCTATGCTAATGCATGGATCACTAGGAACCATGATCAAAGTATGAACCCGAACCCAAAGAATTGGCTCACAATGGTTAGGGGGAATTACTTGGATTTTAGTCCGAAAAATGTGAGGTTGACATTCAACTTGCCAATGATGCAAGGAGATCCTCACCCTTTCACTAGAAGGGTCAACTTTGATCAAAGGTTAGACCAAGTCCTTATGGACATCTATGTGAAAGGAGCTCAATGGAAAAGAGACTCAAGAGGCAAGCCGGTTCAACTAAGAAGGCTTGACCTTAAACCCGTGGCTAGGGGATGGTTGGAGTTCATCCAATGCTCTATCATTCCTACTAGCAACCGGTCTAAAGTTACAATAGACCGGGCTATCATGATCCATAGCATCATGAATGGAGAGAAAGTAGAAGTTCATGAGATGATATCCCTAGAACTCTACAAGGTGGCAGACAAGCCCTCCACTTTGGCAAGATTAGCCTTCCTTCATCTCATTTGCACCCTATGCAATTCAGCTGGAATTGTCATAGAGGAGGACATCCTCATTGAAGGAGACAAGCCCATTACTAAGAAGAAGATGGAGCAAACAAGAGAGCCCACCCATGGACCTCAACAAGAGCATGAGGAAGTTCCTCATCTAGAAATCCCTGAGATGCCTCAAGGGATGCATTTTCTTGCACAAAATTATTGGGAGCAAATCAACACCTCCTTAGGAGAATTAAGTTCCAACATGGGACAACTAAGGATGGAGCACCAAGAGCATTCCATCATCCTCCATGAAATTAGAGAGGACCAAAGAGCCATAAGGGAGGAGCAACAAAGGCAAGAAAGAGACATTGAGGAGCTCAAGCACTCCATAAGATCTTCAAGAGGAAGAACTAGCCGCCATCACTAAGGTGGACCCGTTCTTTAATTTCCTTGTTTTTTTATTTTTCGAAATATATGCTTTATGTTTTGTTTATGTTTGTGTCTTTATTACATGATCATTAGTGTCTAGTGTCTATGTCTTAAATCTATGAATGTCCTATGAATCCATCACCTTTCTTAAATGAAAAATGGTTTTAATTGCAAAAGAACAAGAAGTACATGATTTCAAATTCTATCTTGAAATTAGTTTAATTATTTTGATGTGGTGGCAATACCTTTTATTTTCTGAATGAATGCTTGAACAATGCATATTTTTGAATTTGTTGTTTATGAATGTTAAAATTGTTGGCTCTTGAAAGAATAATGAAAAAGGAAAAATATTATTGATAATCTGAAAAATCATAAAATTGATTCTTGAAGCAAGAAAAAGCAGTGAATACAAAGCTTGCAGAAAAAAAAGTGGCAAAAAAAAAAGAGAAAAAACAAAAGAAAGAAAAAAGAAAAAGCAAGCAGAAAAAGCCAGTAACCCTTTAAACCAAAAGGCAAGGGTAAAAAGGATCCAAGGCTTTGAGCATTAATGGATAGGAGGGCCCAAGGAATAAAATCCTGGCTTAAGCGGCTAAACCAAGCTGTCCCTAACCATGTGCTTGTGGCGTGAAGGTGTCAAGTGAAAAGCTTGAGACTGAGCGATTAAAGTCGTGGTTCAAAGCAAAAAGAGTGTGCTTAAGAGCTCTGGGCACCTCTAACTGGGGACTCTAGCAAAGCTGAGTCACAATCTGAAAAGGTTCACCCAGTTATGTGTCTGTGACATTTATGTATCCGGTGGTAATACTGGAAAACAAAATGCTTAGGGTCACAGCCAAGACTCATAAAGTAGCTGTATTCAAGAATCAACATACTGAAATAGGAGAATCAATAACACTATCTGAATTCTGAGTTCCTATAGATGCCAATCATTCTGAACTTCAAAGGATAAAGTGAGATGCCAAAACTATTCAGAAGCAAAAATGCTACAAGTCCCGCTCATCTAATTGGAACTAAGTTCATTGATAAGTTTGGAATTCATTGTATATTCTCTTGTTTTTATCCTATTTTGTTTTTAGTTGCTTGGGGACAAGCAACAATTTAAGTTTGGTGTTGTAATGAGCAGATAATTTATACCCTTTTTGGCATTATTTTTACATAGTTTTTAGTATGTTTTAGTTACTTTTTATTATATTTTTATTAGTTTTTATTCAAAAATCAAATTTCTGGACTTTACTATGAGTTTGTGTGTTTTTCTGTGATTTCAGGTATTTTTTGGCAGAAATTGAGGGACCTGAGCAAAAATCTAATTCAGAGGCTGAAAAAGGACTGCAGATGCTATTGGATTCTGACCCTCCTGCACTCGAAGTGGATTTTCTGGAGCTACAGATACCCAATTGGCGCGCTCTCAATTGCGTTTGGAAAGTAGACATCCTGGGCTTTCCAAAAATATATAATAGTCCATACTTTTTTTGAGATTTGATGGCTCAAACTGGCGTTCAAAGTCATCCTAAAATATCTTGGCGTAAAACGCCCAAACTGGCACCTGAATTGGAGTTAAACGCCCAAACTGGCACCAAAGCTGGCGATTAACTCCAGAAATAGCCTAAGCAAGAAAAAGCTTCAATTCTTAGCCCAAGCACACACCAAGTGGGCCCCGAAAGTAGATTTTTGCACTATCTGCACTTAGTTACTTATTTTCTGTAACCCTAGGTTACTAGTTTAGTATAAAAACTTCTTTTAGAGATTTATTTTACGTCTTTTAACCATCTTATGCTCTGATAGACCATTGTACACGTTTGGGGGCTGGCCTCACGGCCATGCCTAGACCTTTTTCACTTATGTATTTTCAACGGTGGAGTTTCTACACCCCATAGATTAAGGTGTGGAGCTCTACTGTTCTTCATGAATTAATGCAATTACTACTGTTTTCTATTCAATTCACGCCTACTTTTTCTCCAAGATATACTCTCGTACTTAATTCAGTTAAGTCAGAATGAATGGGTGACCCGTGACAATCACCCAATCTTCGTTACTCGCTTAGCCAAGATCACGTGCCTGACAACCACAAAGCGGTCTACATGATGTTCAACGTAGTCATTGGACGACAGCCGGAGTATATTCTCTTAGATATCTAATACACTGACCGAGTCCGTGAGATTAGTATCTTCGTGGTATAGGCTAGAATAATTGGCAGCCATTCCTAGGATCCGAAAAGTCTAAACCTTGTCTATGGTATTCCGAGTAGGATCCGGGAGGGGATGATTGTGACGAGCATCAAACCTGCGAATGTTGGGCGCAAGTGACAGTGTGCAAAAGGATCAATGGATTCTATTCCGACGCTAGTGGGAACCGACAGATGATTAGCCATGCAGTAGCTGTACCTGGTATTTTTCATCCGAGACGAGAAATCCGACAGTTGATTAGCCGTGCAGAAACCGTAGAAGACCATTTTCACTAAGAGGATCTTACAGCTTACCATGGAAGGAGGTAACGCATGGTTGGAAGAAGGCAATAGAAAAGCAGAGGTTCAGAAGCAACAAAGTATCTCCATACGCTTATCTAAAATTCCCACCAGTGAATTACATAAGTAACTCTATCTCATTTTATGTTTTATTTATATTTTAATTATTAAAACCTCATAACCATTTGAATCCGCCTGACTGAGATTTACAAGGATGACCATAGCTTGCTTCAAGCCGACAATCTCCGTGGGATTGACCCTTACTCACGTAAAGTTTATTACTTGGACGACCCAGTGCACTTGCTGGTCAGTTGCACGGAGTTGTGAGAAAAGTGTGAGATCACGATTCCGTATACCAGCTACCAAAAGTTCGTCATTAGTTGGAGGGTGTTGAGGACTTACCGAATGGTCTGTCATGACTCAACCTCTGCGAAGAAAAGAAAACACAAGAAAAACTGGTAAAGCGTTAGGTCAAACTAAAAAACGAGGGCTGGCCCCACGGTGGGCGCCAAATGTTGTGGCAAGGATACGCTGCTGTGCTATAGGTCGGCTCCGCACAATTCTTGAAAGTTCTTGCGATTTCCAGCCTAGGGGCGTAGTATCCTCGTGAGCTCGGACCCAAACGTGGTACCTGCAAAAAAGATTCCGACATTCAAGTCAGTGAAATATCTTAAAAAGAGAGCCAGTATAGTGTCTTGCATTGTGTTGGTGAACTTATGCCTCCTTATCGTCAGCTTAGGCTCTGATTTATAGCCGATATAGCTGAATTAATCATTGGTCTGTTAGTTCTGGCCAATTAAGTGCGAAATTTTGGGGGAGAAGTTTGTTACAATGAGTTTAAATAATTTGAATTTATTTGGGTCCTACCGAAGTATAATCCAATTTTACCGATGTATAAGAAATACGGTACAATATATATTGTGATCGTTTATTTAAAGTATTATTTTAAGTTGAGTATTCAAATAAAAATAATAATTAAGAATCATTAAATAATTTAACATGTATATTTGATTAAAAATTTTTAGCATAATATATATTAATATCTTAATTATTATCTCCATCTAAAGATATTTTCAATAATCTCCTTTATTTCAAATACTTACCGAATAAATTCAAGAATCTGCAAAACATGCGAGAGAAGATCAGCTAAGAATAGCACGTAAAGAGACCGGTGGCACAGTTGGTGCGTGTTTACGATGGGATTGAACTGATTTCCTAGTTTCCACTTTCATCTTACTTGTCATCATTTCTATCCACCTATATACAATCGAAGGAAACATTTTTTGAAACTGTAAGAATGGATCAATATTCGGTAAATGTGAAACGATGAATCTTGATGGGTTCCACAGAGCATCATAGGAAGCTGGTTAGAAGTTACAACGAGATTCGGAGTCTCTATTTTACTTTCACAGCTAATGAATAATAAAGAATAGGGTCCATATATGGATGCTTATCCTGTCAACGTTCCAATTTCTTTTAATTCCATTTTCATTTTCATTTTCATTTTTTGTTGGTTACAATCCGTTGGGTCGTTGTGTCATCATCCTTACGTTGGCTTCGCCATCCAAATCAATTCCTTTAAATTGAAAGCTGTATCCAACAAGCTCAGTAATTATTTATTTATTTATAAATTTTGTGCTTCAAACTAATCGCACCGACAAGATGCAAAACTCAGCATAGTATATATATAGATATATTCTAATGTACAATTAGTTTA
>NC_029791.2:103214538-103216044 GCF_000816755.2 Arachis ipaensis
TAAATCTATAACCACTTTTTAGATCTATTCATTTTAATTTCAAACTGAATTTAAAATTTAGTTGATGTTAATTCTATCAAGTTAATATTTTAGAAGATACTTTTATTTTATCTCTTTACGATACGATTGAGAACAGAACAAATTCTTTATTTTTAGATTACTGTAACTTTTGTAATATAGACAATTTAGGAGACAATTTTATTTTATCTCATTTCAAAAAAAATAGAAGAAGAATAGATAAGAGAGAATGACACAACCATCTATCATAGTTTAGTCACAATGTGCAATGTGATCTATATCCAGTTTCTATCACAACAGTGATAAAATTTTGGGATAAGTACTTTTTTCGTCCCTAAGGTTTGAGGTCAAAATCAAAATCGTCTCCGACCTTTTTTTCTTATTAAAATCATCCCCAACATTACAAAATGTTATAAAATCGTCATTTTCTACTTCAATTATATTTTTTTGACCAAATTACCTTTCATTATTAATAAAGATAATATTAAAAAAAGGAGCAAAATCCCACCCCACCCACTCCCCAGCATCTCTTCAGTCTCTCTACCCATCCCTCCTCCATTCCCCTTCCTTCTACTCTTCACCATCACCCTCTTCTTCTCACCTTCGCCACGACAATTACCACTGCCGGAGGACACCCACCCCTCCTCCCCTTCCTCTTCTCATTCTTCCCCAATCCCCTTCCAACTTCTCACTCTTCTTCATTTTACCAGACAGACAGAACATAGCAAAAGGTAGAAGCAAGAAATTAAATTAACAGCAACATAGCCATCATCTCTTTTCCTTCGCACCTCCTGACTCTCCCTTTCCTCACCACCATCACCACTGCCACCATAGCCAAATCATCATCATGCAATTACTATAATCAGAAGCAATTACTAATTTACTATAATCAGAAGCAGTATCACCAATAATAAATTAACAACAACAATTGTGAAGGGTGAATCAACAATGGTGAAGCAACAACAAAAGCAAAAATAGAAGCAGAAGTAGAAGCAGAAGTAGAAGCAGAAGGCAGAAAGCAAAAGCAAAAAAGCAGAAGCAACAACAGGGCTCGATGGCGACGGGACCTCACTCCAGTGGTGGCGACGGGACAGGAGTCCGGTTTCTTCCTTGGGAGGCGCCGAACCCGCGGACAACCGCCACCGATGACGATGTGAGGAGCAGAGCCGCCGTCAGTGATTTCGCGGCGCGGAAGAGAGAAGTGCGTGACTAATCCACCACCACTCATGGTGGCGGTCTTCCCTTGGAATTGAGATGGAGGACAAAGCAGCAAGGGCTTGCAGGGGCAAGTGGCGGCTTCGGAAAGAGGCAGGGAGAACTCGAACAGCGAACAGCAGAAGGTTGGGAGCTGGACGGCAGCGGCGGTGCCTCCATGCAAACTTGCGACGGCTGGTGGCTGCGGGTTGGACGCAGGGGTGGCGGCGGGTGCACCTCCGAGGCAGCCCAAACGACGGCATGACCTCCCCCCTTCCCCTTCCCCCCTTCTTT
>NC_029791.2:103216705-103221981 GCF_000816755.2 Arachis ipaensis
CTTTTTCCTTTGTTTTCTTTCTTATTTTATTTTATAATTTTTTTTAATTTATTTTAATTTTTTAATTATTTTTATTATTTAATAAGGGTAATTTGGTAAAAAAAAATTGAAGTAGAAAAGGACGATTTTATAACGTTTTGTAACGTTGAGGATAATTTTAACAACAAAAAAAGGTCGGGGACGATTTTGATTTTGACCTCAATTCTTAGGGACAAAAAAAGAACTTATCTCTAAAATTTTCATTATCTTTCACAAATGTTACAATCACCAATTCCTTAAAATTTTATCCAATTCTATCTGAGACAAACCAAACTTTTATCCAAACTCAGTTTGGCTGGGTTTACTCCGATCCTATACTTTCAACCACTAAGTGCTTATCCAACTTAGTAAGAAAATTTCCTCAAAATCATGAATACAAAATAGAAATACATACAAAAGAGTTTGACATAAATTTCTAACTTTTTAAAGATAACTCTCTTTATCTTTTTTCTTAATGGTTTTTACTGATACCTCACTTAATGCTTTTTTTATTGAAAAGATACAAAGAAAGAGAACAGAAAATTTAATGTAAAACCATGAAGGAGAAGAAAGGATAGTTTGAAAGCTATGAGAACCCAAACTGCGTGCTCACTCAGTGCCTCAATTTTTGGCCTTTACCCCTTTTAAAGAGGAGTAAAGCTTCCAAACCTTGAACTTAGTTTGGACATCTTTGACTTGTTCTTCTTTCCCAAATAATAGAGCAGCAGCACAAAGAAGAGATGGGACAGCAGCAATGAATAAAGTTGACATAATCCTTACTTAGCAGCTTTTTTTTCTTCCTTTTTCATTTTGCTTCAAAGATCTGAGTCATTCATCAATTCTTTGACTCAATTTTGTTCTTGACCTTTAATTCGTAGCAATGATTCACAACTATTTTCTTCAACTTACCTAAATGGTGCATGTAGGAGGAAGAAATTGATAAACCACTCTTTTATGGTTTATCTTGTGCTCAATTGAGTGGATTTTATCAATCTTTCATACACTTATTCATATGATTTGCATGAGTTTACGATTTCCCTCCTGATTTTGTGCTATGATTGAAAACATGCTTCTTTGGCCTTATAATTGCTAATATTAATCTCTCTTATTACCATTCGATGCCGTGATATGTGTGTTAAGTGTTTTCAGAGATTACAGGGCAGGAATGGCTTAGAGGATGGAAAGGAAGCATGCAAAAGTGAAAGGAATACCAGAAACTGAAGGAATTGCTAAAGCTGTCCAGCCTGACCTCTTGGTACTAAATCGACCATAACGTGAGCTACAGAGATCCAAATGACGCGGTTTCAGTTGCGTTGGAAAGCTAACATCTGGGGCTTCGCAACGATATATAATTTGCCATAGATTCCTCGAAGCCAGGCGACGCGAACGCGTGGATCACGCGGACATGTGACCTGGCAGAAACGCAATCCACGCAAACGTGAGGACGACGCTTCCGCGTCACTTTTCCGCGACCTGTACGTACCAGAATACGCTGGGAGCAATTTCTGGGCTGTTTTTGACCCAGTTTTTGGTCCAGAAAATACAGATTAGAGGCTATAAAGTGGGGGAATGCATCCATTCATAAAAATGTCTTCCATTATTCACTTTTCATAATTTAGATGTAGTTTTTAGAGAGAGAGGTTCTCTCCTCTCTCTTAGGATTTAGGATTAGGATTCCTCTTAAAGGATTTATGATTTCTTATTATTTCAACTTACAATTTCTTTTGAGTTCCAGGTTCAATGTTCCTTTTACTTATTTTCTCAATTTAGTTTATGAACTTTTTATGTTTAGATTGATTTTCTATTTAATATAATTTGAGGTATTTCAGAATTATGATTGCTTTCCTTTATTTATATAAATAATTTAGATTTTTCTCTTTTAGCTTTGGTTGATTAATTGGTAACTCTTGAGTTGTCAAACTCATCGTGATTGATAATTGTTGTTTTTGCAAATTGAATTGAGTTCCAATAACTCTAGTCCTTTCTTAGGAATTGAGCTCGGTCGAGCACTCAAAAACCACTCGACTCGAATTCGAATTCTTTATTCGAGCTAACAATTACTCAGCTCGGTACTCGGTTCGAGTTAAAAGCACTCGGCTCGAACTCGAACCAGATCGAGTCGAGTCGAACCGAGTGAAGGTCGGGATCCATTGCGCCTGTTCACCCCGTGCGCCTGCGCACTGAGCTCAACACGATCACCGCGCTCTCGTCGGAGCGCATGCGTGTTGAGAGACAAATTTACGTAAAAACGGTTTTTAGACCCCACTGCGCAAGCGCACCCACTGCGCTAGCGCACCCACTGGTATAAACGTTTTGCTGCGCCTGCGCACCCCGTGCGTAAGTGCACCATTCCGAACACGAAGATCGTGCTCAGGCCGGGATAAGGTCGGATTGAACGACGGTTTGTGGGTAAATGCAGCTAAAATGTCCCGGTGCGCAAGCGCACCCACTGCGCCTGCGCACCCTCCGTAAAAAGAGTGTACTGCGCCTGCGCAGTCGCTGCGCCAGCGCACCTAGTTAAACACGGTTTCCGTGCGGAGGTCGGTGTGAAAGCGCACTGAGAGACAAGCTAAAAGAAAAGAAGGGTTACGTGACCACTGCGCCTGCACAGCCGCTGCGACAGCGCACGCTAAAATAAAAAAATTATTATTACGTCATACGTCTTACGTTACGATTATACTTACAATACGTACTAAGGTCCAGGTTAGTTTTGAGTTTTTGTTTGTTTTGTCTGATCTTAATTTTAACTTTTTCCCTGCTAGTATGTTACCATCCAACAGAGGGTGGATCGTGAAAATCAATTTCAGGAATTCAACCTGTAAATCACTCGAGGGACAATACCACCGAACACGAACTTAAGTAGGTTTTTAGAGGTGGTTACAAACCTTAAGGTCATCGGAGGTCCTAGGGTTTAATCCGCGTCTTTCGGAAGTTCATTCAATTTCGTTCACTGTTCCGGGGTTCTCACAACTAAAGGTCTTACTTAAGGCCCCAGGGTTTAGAACGAAAACGTGGACAGAAGAACAACTTGTAATACTAAAGTAGGCCCATCGTTCGTTAGACTTAAGAGTGATTTCGCCGGTTGGTTGAAGGATCTGGGTAAGTCAACTCAAAATGTGGTTGGAAACGTAAATTTGAAACTCGAAAGATGGTATAACTTAGAACGTACTGCTGAGGATGGTGATTGTTAGAGGGAGAATGAGAATTTCGGTGTTTCTCGAGATTCGACTGGTAGATAAAGTTCGTTCCGTATAAATTCACTCGATTAATTTGAATCACTACCCTCTAAATGGGTGAATTTACTTCCTTACCTACCACTATCGAAACCCCTTCTCCAGAGGTCGTTGGAACCGTTTCACTAAAGGTCGAGGTAAGGGAATCCGAGAAGAAACTGTTGAAGGTGGAGAAACGTTCGAAGAAGTTAAAGTTGGAGAAGGAGAACCATCTAAAGAGGTTAAGTTAGAGAAGAAGTAATGAATGGTTCCCGTACCCTCCAACACGAAGAAGAAAGAACTAGAGGTACAGATCAGGTTACCCTCTCCTAAGTTAACATCTATTCTTAAGTAATTACTAACTTAGATAGAGAACTAGTAAGGGAAGTTTCAGAAGTTGGTACTTTACGAAACCTCCAACATGTGGGAGGAGTTGTAGTTAAAGTTTGAGGAATCTTCTTCCAAGATACTGAAATCCAAGGGTACCTCCAAGTCGTAGAGGATTCAGAAGTTGGTAAAGAAGGAGACGTTGATAATATCGAAGGAGGTGAACAAGGTTATGTTTCGGTACAAGGAGTAACAGGTGGCTTCAAAGATCATAGAAGAAGTACGATGCAAGAAGAAAACTAAGAGGTGTACGTCGGTACCCTCATGAAACTCACGAGTCTACAACTCTTCGATTAAATAAATGATGGAGCCAATTCCGACAGCACTCAAGGTCATGTAGGGAAACGTAGAAGCGAACGGGAACTTCTTCTGGTGCTTCCTACAGTAGGTAACCTCTAACCCCACCTATACTCCCAAGTAATAAAACCTCTTTCCCAAGTATTATCCTTCCACCAAGAAGAACTATTCCTATACCTTTACCACTTATAACTCCACCACCAAGACCCACACCAAGTATACCACCAACCACACCACCTATATCCAATCCCAGTATACCACCACAAACCACCATTCCTCGAACACTCATACCACCAGGTCTCAACACAACTCCTCTACCAAGTATTCGTATACCGCCCTGAATAACCATTGATGTTCCCCCAGATGGTATCAGTAGTAAAACCATACGTAGTGTCTTACCAACAACCAATATCACGTAACCTCCCCCAACAGCGGTTCTCCCAACTAGTTTAGGAACACCGAGGAGGGTAGAAACTAACAGAGTAGGTACTGGATTCGAAAGTAACATTAGAGGAGAAGGACATTGTACTAACATTGATTTGAGTATCGGTTTCCCCACTCTTAAGTATCATCGATTATTTTTAATTTTTATTTTTGTTTATTTGTTCGTTTCCTTTTATTTTATTTTATTTTATTTTATTCTCTTTACTAAACTTTAAACTTTTAACTTAAAACTTTAAACTTTAAACTTTAAACTTAAACTTTATTCTATTCTATTCTGAAAACTTTTTCTATACTAAAAAAAAACTTTTTTAAACTTAAAACTTTAAATTTTTATTCTATTCTATTCTATTTTTTTTAAATTTAATTTTTAGACTTTAAAAAAAAAGCTTTTATTTAGTTAAATTTTCGTTTATAAATGTTATTGGTTATTATTTCGTGTGTAAACGTTAAGAGGCCGTTGCCGCGGTAAAACTTTATCGCCTTGAGAGCGCGCTAGATCTTAAAAGTGTTATTTAAGTGCAACATTCATATCGAAGATCTGGCTGTTCTTAAGGAAGGAATGTTTTCAAAACAAACAGTGAATTCGTTTGGGTTATTTTAACTAATGGCTCATAAATTTGGAGCCCAGCAGAAGAGTTCCTTAATGTCCCTCCATACTGAATAATAATCGATACCTTTTCCATCTTAAAACCCAAAACTTTTCCAAACTTGTTCTCTTTATTTAACGTCCTTAATTATTTAATTATTGATTATTTTGAGAACCGTTCCATACTTTTGATCTTCAGAATAGGATCAATAGGAATAGTTACCACTACTCTTAGTATAAAAAGAGGGGTGATTCAGTTGGAGATTGATACTTCCATTCAGTTCACCTATTTAGTTAAATTGTGGATTTCAGGATCAGTTGAGGATTCCTTT
>NC_029791.2:103228644-103238344 GCF_000816755.2 Arachis ipaensis
GTCAAACTCATCGTGATTGATAATTGTTATCTTTGCTGATTGATTTAAATTCCTATAACTCTAGTCTTTCCTTAGGAGTTGACTAGGACTTTAGGTGTTAAATTGATTTATCCACTTGACTTACCTTCATAGTTAGAGGTTGACTTAGTGGGGAGAAAAATATGATTCTCATCACCATTGATAAGGATAACTAGGATAAGACTTCTAGTTTTCATACCTTGCCAAGAGTTTTATTAGTTATTAATTTATTAATTCCTGCAATTTATTTCTCTTGTTCAAACCTTTTCAAAACCCAAAATTCTACCTTTTCCATAGCTAATAATAAGTCATACCTCCCTGTAATTCCTTGAGAAGACGACCCGAGGTTTAAATACTCGGTAATCAATTTTATTGGGTTTGCTTAAGTGACAAACAAAACTTTTGTAAGGAAGGAATTCTTGTCGGTCTAGAAGCTATACTTACAACGTGAATTTATTGTGAAAATTCTAGATCGCGCGAGAGTTCCGCTATTTCAAAATGGCGCCGTTGCCGGAGAATTGCAAATGTGTGCTTTATTATTGGTTATTGTAAATATTTGCTTTTAAATTGATTTATTTTCGAAAAAAAAATTTCAGATTTTTAATTTAAATTTTTTTTATCTTATCTTATCTTATTTTTAAATTTCAAAATTCAAATTTTTTCAAAAAAAAATCATATCTTTTTCAAAAGTCTTATCTTATCTTATTTCAAATTCAAATTTCAAATTTCAAATTTCAAAATTCAATTTTCAAATTTCAAATCATTTCTCTTATTTTATTTTATTTTATTTTATTTTCCTTTGCTTGTTTATTTGTTTTTATTTTTAATTTTTATTAGCTACTATGAATTCTCACCCCTTTGGCTATGAGTTTAGTTACAATCATGTTACAGGAAGAGGAGATTACAATGAAAGCTTAGGTCATGGATGAGACAATCAAAGATGGGAGGAGCCACAAGGATTTGATCAACCCTCTTGGCGACAACCCCCTCCAATGCACTATAACCAACAACCATTCTGTGATGCATACCAAAATGATGACTATGGTAGACCCCCTTGTAGTTACCAATAAGTCCCGCCATATGCTTATGAACCATCTCCTCAACACAACTCTGGACCACCATACTCACAAGCTCCTTACCACCAAACACCACCATATGACCCTAACCTATATCCACCACACCAACCACCATATGAACCACACCCAGAACCACCACCTCAATATTCACCATTTCCATATCCTTATCAAGAAGAACCACCTTCCTATTATGAACCCTTTCTCCAAAATAATGAACCCTCATATCCACCCCAATCTCCAATGGATGACATCCTTCGTGGTCTTCTTCAAGGGCAAGCGAAGATGCAAAGGGATGTACTGGAACTCACGACAGCCTTAACCGAGGTAGTAAATAAATTAGCTTCTCAACATCTGAGCACTCAAAGTACTCCCATGGCTGCATGTGGAGAATCAAAAGAAGAACGTAGCATGAAGAAGATACTAGAAACTTCGGTGGACAATGAGGAACATGGCTTTGTATTGGAACAAGTGGAGGAAGCTATAATAGTTGCAGAGGAAGAAATGGTTGAAGACTTAGGAGATGCTGAACCTCCATGGGAACCTAAAGTCATAGAACCTTCTTCTAAGGAGTTTGAAATTGATGTTGAGGAGGGTGTACAACCTCCAAAGCATTTCATGGTTGAAGACTTTGAAGGGAATGATCAAGAGATAGATTCAATCATTAATGAATTCTTATCTACAATTGAATCCTCTCCCATTGGACTAGACATGGAGATCAAGAAAGAAGAAGCACAACCTCCCATGCCCTTGGTAAGTAATGAAGAAGAGATTGAATTGGAGAAATCTACCAAGAGGAAGAGGTTGAAATTGAAGAAGCTTGCAAAGAGGTGGAAGTTGTCAAAGAAGAGCCTAAGGGAATGGAGCTGGAAATCACTTTGCCAAGGTTGCTGGAGACCTCTTCCCCAAAGCTATCACCATCCATTCCTTCATTTAAGTGGGTAAATCTCCCATCACTAAGTTTAATTAGCTCACTTAAATATGCCTTGCTTGAAATAGATGGTCAGCTTAGAGCTCTTTGTGGCTTTAAGAGTAAGAGGGAGATTGTTAGTGGTAGGAGTCGTCATGCAAGATTCAATATGGTAGAAAGCTCAAAGTTTAAATGCAAAGGTTGGTGTAAAACTCAACTGAATGGGTCTAGGAAGTTGGTTGGCCGCTTTAGTGAGAATTCAGATTGCTTGCTACCCGGATGAAATCATAATGTTCAACAAGAAGACAGGTGCAAAAGCAAGATTTGGGACCCCGGAATTCATTCTGGAAATCAACACTCTTGGGGCCTTGTCACTTGCTTTAACTTACTTGAAGGCTTTCTGCGCCTAATTTGGGATCCTGGAGGCTACTGGAATTCCAAACATTGGTGGAGATTTTTGGATGAATTCAAGCACAAGCCACCATAACAGGGAGCTCACTAAATGTCCAACTTAAGGACTTTAACTAAAAGTGCTAGGTGGGAGACAACCTACCATTGTATGATCGTCCCTTTTTCAATTTTAATTCTAGTCTGTTTTGTTTGTTTTTGAGTTTTGATTGGACCTGGAATCATGCATAACATTCATATTAGCATTGCATTCTGCATACTGCATTATTATTAAAAAAATAAAATCGCACGCGACAGCGTCGCCGACACGTCCGCGTCACCAGTGCATTGGGAAGAAAAGAAAATCGAACAGAGAGTCACGCGAAAGTGTGGCTGGAGGCGTGCCTTTGGCACAAATTGATCCACGCGACCGCGTCGCTGACGCGTCCGCGTCATGTGAGAAAAATGCCTCCCACGCGTCCGCGTCACCCACGCGAACGCGTGGCCCTGTAAAATCGACGTAAATGGGTGTTTGGCAGCAAGTTAGGCTGGAATAGGGCCGGACTCGTGCTAGAAGCACAAGCCTTACCACGTGAATGCGTGCCCCACGCGTCCGCGTCGTTTTGCAAATATGGTCACCCACGCGATCGCGTCACCCACGCGAACGCGTCACCCCAGATTTTTGGCAAAAATGCATTTAAACAGAGAGTTGTGCGTACGCGAGGCTGCTCTCGCGCCACTAGCACAACTCGAGTCACGCGTCCGCGTGCCCCACTTGTCCGCGTTACCTAGGGCTGGAAGTGAGCCAAGCTGAGCTGAGCTAGACCAAGCTCAAGCTCGGCTCACGAAAATTGAGCTTGGCTCATGGCTCGACTCATTAACAATCGAGCTTATTTCTTAAGCTTAAGCTCAGCTCACCAAAAACTCACGAGCTGGCTCGAGCTCACGAGCTGGCTCAAATAAGAGAAACACACATACATAATCTATAATTCTATATCAATAAATTATAACTTATATATTTTAAAAAATATTTGAAAATATCAATTTTATATATTGTTTATCTATCAATAAATTATAAATTTTTTATTTATGTCCTATATTAAAATTATATATAAAAAATAAATATAAATATTAAATAATTAAGATTATATATATATATAATCGAGCCAGCTCACGAGCTAATGAGTCATTATTTTCTATATTTTGCTTGTGGATTATTAAAGGAATTGTTTGATAATTATATATTACTTTTTAAAGGGTTGCTTGCATGTTCAATTTAATACATTCAATAACTTATTTACCATGCATGCTATGTATTTGTGAAAATGTCCGTATGGCATTGTGCACTATTTTTAGATTTCTTTTATTCTACTACTCTAAATGCTTGCTTTTCACAAAACCCTTTTTATATTATATTAATTAAATATAATTATTATTCAAACATGTTAGTTTAAAAGACTTGGTAATCTAACTTGGACATGAAATGCTTGATCTATGCTACTCATGCCTTTGCCAGCATGCCAATAAACATCTTGCATTTAATTGTCATTACATGCACTTGCTATATTTTCATTGATGAACTTTTCACATGTAGTCATGACCATGTGTTAACGTCATTCTTCTTTATTGTGCATTGATTACTACCTTTCCCGCTCTCTTCCTTGCTCTAACCCTTAGCTTTAAAAGTTACTTTCTTTTTCCCTTTTCAGGATGGCCACCAAGAAGGGTAAAGAGAAAGCTACTCCCAAACCACCGGCAAGGAAATGAACAAAAAGAGCCCCAGCTGAGGAACCACAACCCCCATCTACTTGCACATCTTAGCATGCACCGAAGACGATGCCATCTTTAAGTGTGGGGAGGTCGATACCGACTTCCAAGGGTTAGTTACCTTCTTTTCAATACCAATACTCTATTTTCTTTGTTTGTTCAATGTTGCATTGCATAATAGATTGCATGTGTAGTTGATTGTTTGCATTTAAGTACTACTTGGTTGAAAAATAATAAGTTTCTTTTTAAGACCCTATTTTTGAAAAATTTCACTAATTTAAATTAAAAAAATTAAAATTTTCTATGTGTTAAATTTGTTTGAAGATCGTAAATTGGAACATGGTTTTTAAGCTAAAGAACACACAACCTATGAGATTTTGAGCTTATTTATATGGTTACATTATTTAACCATAAATTTTTATTCTTGTGTGTTTTCTTCTATATAATTGCAATCTTTGCTTTATTCCATTTTATATGTCCATTATTTAGTGTATTTACATGCTTGCATATGATTGAGGGCATTACTTATTTTTACTCACTTATTCCAAATAAGCCTACCCTTTTATGTCACCCTTGTTAGCCACTTTGAGCTTTTTAACCCCCCTCTATTCCATAACCACATTATTAGCCTTAAGTAGAAAAACAAAATAAAAATCTCAAGTTGAATTCTTGGTTAGTTTAAGATAGATATTGTGTATAATTTAAGTATGGAAAATTTTATGGGAACATGAGATAATAGAAAAAAAAGGGAATTAAATTGAATAAGTTATTTGAAAATTTGGGAAGTATGCTCATGTGAAATCAAAATAATTAAATTACCATGTGCATTGAAAAAAAAAATTAAGTAATTAAATAAGGGGATACAAAAAAAAAAAGAAAAAAAAGAAAAATAATATTACTCCAAATGCAAAATAAAAAGAATCAATGCACATGGGACAAAATTCAAAAATAAGTTTGATACATGAGCATGTAATACAAAAATGGAAAAAATTTGGGTAGCTAGGTAAAGCATTTTAAATTATATAAAGTATGTATATGTTAGGTGAGATCTTAGACTAATCAAGGATTAGGTAGAAGCATTTTACAATTAGTTGCATTCATATAGATAGGATTGCATTTCATACATTTTACCATTCCTCTTCACTCCTTTATAGGTTCTCTTGAGCTTAGTATGAGGACATGCTAATGTTTAAGTGTGGGGACTTTGATAAACCACTATTTTATGGTTTATCTTGTGCTCAATTGAGTAGATTTTATCAATCTTTCATACACTTATTCATATGATTTGCATGAATTTATGTTTTCCCTCCTGATTTTGTGCTATGATTGAAAACATGCTTCTTTGGCCTTATAATTGCTAATATTAATCCTCTCTTATTACCATTCGATGCCGTGATATGTGTGTTAAGTGTATTACAGGGCAGGAATGGCTTAGAGGATGGAAAGGAAGCATGCAAAAGTGGAAGGAATACCAGAAACTGAAGGAACTGCTAAAGCTGTCCAGCCTGACCTCTTGGTACTAAATCAACCATAACTTGAGCTATAAAGGTTCAAATGACGCGGTTTTAGTTGCGTTGTAAAGCTAACATTCGGGGCTTCACAACGATATATAATTTGCCATAGCTGCCTCGAAGTCAGAAGACGCGAACGCGTGGATCACGCGGACGCGTGACCTGGCAGAAACGCAATCCATGCAAACGCGTGGACGACGCTTCCGCGTCACTTTCCCGCAACCTGTACGTACCAGAATACGCTGGGGGCGATTTCTGGGCTGTTTTTGACCCAGTTTTCGGCCCAGAAAACACAGATTACAGGCTATAAAGTGGGGGAATGCATCCATTCATAAAAATGTCTTCCATTATTCACTTTTCATAATTTAGATGTAGTTTTTAGAGAGAGGTTCTCTTCTCTCTTTTAGGATTTAGGATTAGGATTCCTCTTAAAGGATTTAGGATTTCTTATTATTTCAACTTACAATTTCTTTTGAGTTCCAGGTTCAATGTTCCTTTTATTTATTTTCTCAATTTAGTTTATGAACTTTTTATGTTTAGATTGATTTTCTATTTAATATAATTTGAGGTATTTCAGAATTATGATTACTTTCCTTTATTTATATAAATAATTTAGATTTTTCTCTTTTGGATTTGGTTGATTAATTGGTAACTCTTGAGTTGTCAAACTCATTGTGATTGATAATTGTTATCTTTGCTGATTGATTTAAATTCCTATAACTCTAGTCTTTCCTTAGGAGTTGACTAGGACTTTAGGTGTTAAATTGATTTATCCACTTGACTTACCTTCATAGTTAGATGTTGACTTAGTGGGGAGCAAAATATAATTCTCATCACTATTGATAAGGATAACTAGGATAGGACTTCTAGTTTTCATACCTTGCCAAGAGTTTTATTAGTTATTAATTTATTAATTCCTGCAATTTATTTCTCTTATTCAAACCTTTTCAAAACCCAAAATTCTACCTTTTTCATAGCTAATAATAAGTCATACCTCCCTGCAATTCCTTGAGAAGACGACCCAAGGTTTAAATACTCGGTTATCAATTTTATTGGATTTGCTTAAGTGACAAACAAAACTTTTGTAAGGAAGAAATTCTTGTCAGTCTAGAAGCTATACTTACAACGCGAATTTATTGTGAAAATTCTAGATCGCGCGAGAGTTTCGCTATTTCAGACATCTTCAACAAGTTACAATAAAAGCATAAAGATGGAAATAATTTTCTGATTCAATCTTTTCTTTGATCTTTACTTTTGTGCTCCAGCCTCTGAATTTTCTTCTTCTTTTTCTTTTGTTACTTATATTAGATAATAATCTTTTTTCTTTTGATTTGAACCTTAATCTGAGCTTCCTTTTCTTTCTTACTTTTGAAACTAATCACTTGGGTTGAGAAGAGAGAAGATAGAAGGAGAATTCGATTGTATGTCTTTGGATCAGTGGAGAGAATTTCTTTCTTTCTTGTTTTGAGATCAGCAACAGTACTCTTGGGCCACCAAAGAATAAAATGTATGTTTTTAGTTTTGGACCTTTTACATTTTTAGGCTTTATTTTGAGCAATATATTTTTCTGCACAATACCCAAACAAATTATACACGCAATTAGATTTTGACCAAAGATTATAATGTTTGGTCATTATTAAATTATTATTTTGTTTTTTCAAATTCAATAATATATAAATATATTATAATTTGGTTTTCAATTATTACATTATTCCTATTTTTATTAAAAATACACTAGCCTTATTTTTTTAAAACAAAACCCTAACCCCGCCCACTTTTTAAAAAATTTCCTAATAAAAGGGGTGGCATTGTGCTAAAAAGGAAGGAATAAGGCAAGCAGTATGTTAATTTCTCAACTTTACCTTAAAAGAGTCGAATTTGGAGTATCCTACTTTCATGCAATTAATAGGATTCAACAAGCAATCGATATTTTACGATCAAGAATGTAGTATTCTTTGTAGTAGCGGTCTTTATATATTGTATTAACAATGAAAAGATGGTTGAAAGAAAAGATCTCTATTTGATAGGGCTTCTTCTGTAACCCGATAAAGTACATTACATAGTTCGTTTTATGGATTGACCGCCGAATCGTCGCAGGGAAGGGAGAGTGATGCGTCCAAGAGAGAGAACCGCGTAAGGAGAGAGAACTGGTGCTGCTGAAGACGCAAGCATGAGTTGCGTCCCGTCGCCGAAGTTGTTGTTGATGGAAGCCGTCTCCGTCGCCAAAGTCCGTTTCGCTGTCGTCCTTGCCGGCTCGCACGAGAGAGAGAGAGATGCGATGGAGCTTCTCTGTTTCTGCTGTTGTGGCCACTGCCCTTCCAACTGTTGCCGTGGTTGTTGTCATGCCTCTGGTCGCCAAGAGCTGCGCTGATACCGCCGGAGCCAGCTGCTAGTGCTGCGGCTGCTTTGTTCTTGGTTCCTTTTTGTACAATAAGTTTTAGTTATGTTGATTTCTTTGTTTTGGGTGTTGGATTTGCAATTAGTTTGGTTATGTATATTTGTAAGTTATTTGAGAATGTTTAGTTGGTTGTTGTGAAGTGGCCGCTTGATGGTTATATTGGTTTCTTCATTGTGCTGGAGTCACTGAGAATTCAGATTTACTTGATTGAGTTGTGTCGATTGTTAAATTGGATTATGATGGAATGATTATATATTGAGTATTTAAACTGGTTTTGATCATTGCTGATGAATTGTTGAGATGGAGGGAACTCTTGAAGGGTGGTAAAATTTGAGCTTTAGAGGAAATGCTGCCAAAATTTTATAAGTATTTGAGTAAAACTGAATAATAAGAATAGGTGGTGCTAATTTCATAAAAGTTAGGAGCTTTGTCTTGAAATTTTATTTGATTTTGATTTACTAAAGAAAAGAGTATATTTTGGGACGTTTTAGCGAATTTTAAAGTATTATTGAAGAATAAGTAATTATGTTTTAATTAAGATTTATAATTGGAAACTAAAAATGATTTGAATCTTTTGGAAAAGAATTTTCTTTTAAACTTAAGAATGAATTTAAATCGGTTTTGGGAACTTGATTAGCTAAAAAATGAGTATATTTGATTGATTAAAATTAAAGAGTATTATTTAAGAATTTTAATGGATTTAAAAGTAATGAGATTGATTATTCAAGGTCAAACAAAAATGGATTCTATGATTTTGTTAATTTGAGAAATTGAGTTATGACTTAACTCATTTAATTTTGAGATAACGGTTAAAGACTTTGGGAATACTTTAAATTGAAATTGAGGATTATGGAAGATCAGCTTATTAGCTTATAAAGTGATTATGATTAATAGTAAATGTGATTATAGAGAATTATAAATTTGATTTCGATTATGATTATGAATTGAGTTCGATTATGATTATGAGTATGATTGATTGTGATTATTATTATTGAAATGTTACTGTAATTGGCAAGGACGATAGTTTCATCCCACTTGCATATTTGTGATTGTGATATGATCACTGATTTGGCAAAGACGTGAGTTTTGTCTCGTTTGTGTGTTTGTGATTGTGATATGATCACTGATTTGGCAAGGACGTAAATTTTGTCCCATTTGTGTATTGATGTGGCATTGCCTCTAGGAGAAGCTGGTAGGGTACTCTCCCTCGAAATTATTCTTCCTGGAGATGCAGATACAGTGTGAAAGTGGAGAAAGTGGTAGGACGCTCTCCCTCAAAATATTTTTTTCACATCCTCTTTTAATTGTGTATATTGAAAGTGGAAAAGGTGGTAGGGCACTCTCCCTCGAAATATTTTTCCCAGTTCTCTCTCTGGTTGCAAGGTTAGACAGCACACTCTGTTGAGTGAGACGACACTCTCTATTATTTTTGACACGGTTTGGGAAAGGTGGTAGGACACTCTTCCTCAGAATATTACTCCTTGAGTATACCTCCAGGAGAAGGTGGTAGGACACTCTCCCTCAAATTATTCCTCCTAGAAATGTGCAACCGGGAGTTGTCAATAACCGAATTTTGTGTAAGATCTGACAGATAAGTGACACGTGAGCTCATGACCAGTAAAACAATTTCTACAAG
>NC_029791.2:103238468-103239697 GCF_000816755.2 Arachis ipaensis
AATATTTAAAAAATTTTAAGTTTTGAAATAAAATAAAATCATTCTAAAAAAAATTATATAAATAATTTTTTTTACTCTCAAAGTGTTTAATATTTTGAAATAATTTTTTTGTTACAAAATATACTTATATTTTGTGACAAACAAATAATTTGTTATAAATAATATTAAATTTTGTGACAAATTAATTTTTTGTTACAAAATATTTCGAATTTTTGCAACTATTTTATCCTTTGTTATAAAATATTATAAAATTTTGTAACAAACCACCCGTTCGTTACAAAAACTAACATAATTTGTAACAAAAAATAATGTTATTACAAAACATTATTATTTTGTAATAATTACCAATTATTATTAAAAAAATAATCTTTTTGTAACAATTTTAAATTTAAAACAAAATTTTTGTTACAAATGTTCTATTTTCTTGTATTGCAGGCATGCATCATATACATCTATGTGACATTATTGTTTGGGTGTGCATATTTTATTTGTTTTATCTATGTGAATATTTTTGTTTAACTACTAATTGCCATACTTGCTATAATTGTTCTTGATTGTATTTGAACATCATTACTTGTGATTGTGACTGGTTAGTTTGGATTGCCGTGATTTGATTATATGTTGGGCTAGATGTTGTGATTTGATTATATGTTAGGTCGAAAGCTGTGATTTGACTATATGTTAGGGCGAAGGCTGTGATTTATTATATGTTGGGTTGAAGGCCGTGATTTAATTATGTTTGGGTCGGAGGCTATAATTGGGTAAGTTATATGCCTTGGTAATTTTGGTGAGAATGGTTCTTTGGTAGATAGTGAAATCTTTTGGATATTATGTTTGATTGGCTTTTATAAATTTAAAATATGAATTTGAATTTTGAATAAATAATTGTTGATTTTCGAAAATATTCATAAAATGAACGATGATCACTATGCGATTGAAAACAACTTTTTTTTTATATATCTTCTTATGACAATTTTAAAATTTCTCTGATGAGACTGTGTGGTTAAGTTCTCGTTCCTTATGACAATTTTAAAATCCCTCTGGTAAGACTGCTTACAAGGATTATTACGTTTTTGGTTATGTGATATTGTTGTATTAGTTTAGTTATTATTTTTTTCGTCATTATTATTATAATTTTGTAAAAAAAAATAAAAATTGTGATTGTAATGATATGTAATGTTTGTAAATTATTTATATAAAGAACTCTTATTATTATGTATATATATAAG
>NC_029791.2:103239900-103246975 GCF_000816755.2 Arachis ipaensis
AATATTCTTATTATTAGAGTAGTATAATAAAAAAATATAACACACTAATAACAATAAGAATTTTTACATACAACACATTAAATCTTGAACCAACTTGAGCCGTACGTATATAATAAGAAGCCTTCTAATACTATTAAGCAAATTAAACATAGCCAAAGATGCATATGAAATTGAATTGACCATATTCATATCCACAGCTAAAAAAGGGGAAGAAAAAAAGAAAAGAAAAAGACTATATGGTTACCCTATTATGTGGGGCTTACATACATACATACACATTACATGATTTGGGTTTTGTGAAGTGTTTTTGTAAAGTTGAAGGTTATACACTAATAAATCTAAAAGTAGTTGATAGTGGATTAGTGTAGGAATAAGATTATGGTTGAGTCAACGGGAAATATCTGACTTTGCAGCGTTATTAACTAAGTGTTGCTCCATCTCCCAACTTAGTTTTGGGGCCACACCACAGTGCTTGGGGACATATTCCTGTTCAAAGTATCAATCAATCAATCAAAATTTCATAATAATCTCAATGCATAATTGGGCCTACCACGTTGCCCCACGTGTACACACACATACAATAGGAGATGTACATATCAATTGTCAATTGTCAAATTTCATGGACGGAAGTGGCAAATTATTTGTAAAATAAACTTTGCAAATTGAAGTAGAGTGTGTGTATTATTGTGTATATGTTTCCGTACCTCAAGCTTGCACATGAGGTCTTGGGCAGTTTGGGCAGAGACAATAATGTGACGGGCAGCTGGTGTTACAAAACCTTCGTCCACAGCTTTATCCATGAATGCCAGCAACGAGTTATAGTAGCCATCCACGTTCAACAACCCCACCTGCAACCAATTCCGTCCCCTCATTATTTTCTCTTCTTTAATTTAATTTATCCCTCACGATAAGAATAAATAAGTATTATCATAATCATTACTATTATTACTAGCTAGCTAGTTAGATATTCTTCTATCTTTTAAATCATAAACACCGTCAATCCATTGTCATGTCCTTTTCTTTGACTTCCTAATAATGTGTCCATTTATTTATTAATATCAATCAATGCAACAATATTCTTTCTTTTCGGATAAAAAATTAATGATCAAATTGATGACTTGTTTCATTTTGTGGTAGCTAGTTGAATGAGACCAGAAAAAGGCCTTTTGTAAAGAAAAACGTTATTATGATTGAAAGCTAAGAGTGGAAGGAGTTTTAATTTGATTGAGAAAGAAAGCTAACCGGTTTGTCATGGATTCCTAGTTGAGCCCAGGTGATGATTTCCAAAAGCTCTTCGAGGGTTCCGTATCCACCTATACATACACATAATATGATGTGATTAGATTGTATAGGCTTAGAGACTTTATATTAATTAAACCGGCTATGGAAGGATACCTGGTAAAGCAATAAAAGCGTCAGCTTGTCTGGCCATTTCAGCCTTGCGTTGGTGCATTCCTGAAACTGCTCTTACTTCCCCCACTGTCTCTCCGGTTAACTATATTTATTAATTAATTAATTGGTCATTAGCCAGTAATAAACAATTAATTAATAACTAAGAGTGTTATTGATTAGTTACCTCTCTTGGCATGAGCGTCTTTGGAATCACTCTGCACCATTACATTATTATCAGATATATACATGATACTACTAGCTTCTAGCTAGCTAGTGATAGAGAGGGAGAATGAATTACCCTAACACGTGGCGTCCCCCATCATAGACAACTTGGGAGATTAGACCCATCAAGCCAATGCTTCCTCCTCCGTATACCAAGTCAATGTTCCTTTCCACCTATATTGATGAAGTTGAGTTAGAATTGGAAAAAAAAAAAGTGTGATGTGTATATGTATACAGGTGATGCGACATCACAAGCGATTTTGGTAATTTTTCATGTATATATATACTTGCCAGTTGTTGGCCGAGCTGAATTGCGGCGAGTTGGTAGCTGGGATTCTTGCCGGGGCTGCTTCCGCAGTATACACAGATGCGCCTGAACCTTGATGACGTCATACCTCCTCCTTGCTCTTCTATTTCCATAGCTACCTCTTCACTCCTTGGGGTTTTGAGGGGGAACACTTCCTTGCTTCTCTTTATATATACACACACACTCTCTCTCTCTCATAATTAATTAAATCGTTTCAAATTATATTATTACAAATGATATATCGCAGATCCTCATCTCATCTCTTCTCTTCTCATCTCGTCTGACTGCACACACTTCCCCCACCCTTTTCTTTTTATTTTCAACCTTTTAGGAATATTAATTATTCTTCTTTCTTTGCATACCGATGATGTGGTCTCCATTATTTTCTAGATTTATCAAATTATACATCGAAGAAAAACGCGTAACATTATTGATTCATTTCATGATGTAGATGTATGGAGTTTTTTTCCTGATAGAATGAAAATATTTAATATAAAGTTGTAGTACACATGCAATAACGTCACATGTGACAATAATCATGATTAATATAATTACACGTATAACTTGTTTCATATATTTATTTATTTTAATTTTGTGTGTGTGACATTATCAATGATGCCATTCATCCCCAACTCACTTGTCACTTGGTATCCCTAACATAACAGTTTCAGTTTCAGAAGTACCTCGCATATTATAATATCTTCGAACCAAAATCATCATAGTAAGCAGTGGTAGAGCTTAGTTCAGATAAGGGGTAGCCATGACTCCCCAAACTTTTTATAAAAAATTTAGTAGTACTTTTTTAAAAGATAAAAAATAGTTCAATTGACTTAAATACTTTACTATGACTTAAAGTATCTAATAAGTTCAATAGACAATACTCTCTCTATCTTTAGGTTCAAATATAAAAAATTAGATATCTTTTATTTATTTAATTTAATATTATTTATATTTTACTATTTATTTAATTTAATTTTTTATATGATAAAAAATAATAGAATATTCAATAAATATTAATATTATTGTATTTGTATAAATTGATAAAAAAAAATTCAATAAATATTATAAATTTTAATATTTGTCCTTCTAATTTCTTCTTTATATATTTTACAGGATATATATTCAAATTTTTATATAAAATAATAATGAAAAATCAAAGAATTGATACATTTTTTAAGAGGAATGCTAATATTTAAGAAGGAGAACATATAACTTTTACAATATCAACACATGTAGATAGTTCTTCTATTTTAATGAATCACGAAGAAAGTGATATATAACCTTCAAAAGTTCAAAAAGTTATATCTGATGACTTTAACTTTAACTTTTTGGAATGAGATCTTGAAAAAGGGCTTTAAATTTGGCAGTATCACCCAAACCAGAGAGATGAGATTAGACGAACTTATTTTAAATGAGGTCCATATAAAAAAGTATTTTGACAATTATTTTCTATTTAGCCCCCAAAATTTTGTTTCAAGTTCCGCCTCACTAATATTCTAATGGTTTAATTTCAAACTTCATATCATCATGTCACTTCAGTTTCTTTACAGTATCTGCAATTAAATCAACTCACAGTGGCCCATAAATAATTGTCCTTCTAAACACACACACAATTATTTCTGTATATATATTGGGCAACTTGAAGAGGAAAAAGAGGTGATGGTATAGCATGATTATTGACCAATAAAAAACAAACAAGTAATCACTTAATTAATTTGATAAACTAAAATTCAAGAGAATAGGAATGCACTATGATTATAAAGTCAGAGTCTCACATATATAACATAACAGATACATACAGAAAGGAAAATAATACACCAAACAAACTAGAAAATATGCAACGTGTGTTTTAAGAGTTTCAGTAAACTACTAAAATAGTATCCGAAAGTTTTTATTACTAGCAAAACGAATCACAAAAGATGTTAATGACAAATAAATTTTTGAAAAATTTAAAAATACGAAAAAAAGAACTATATATTATATATATATATTCTAAAAAATGAGTTAGAGATCAATTTTTGATGCAAATATTTGTAATTATTATTAAAAAATAAGATATTTTTATTTTTAAAATTTAGTAATTTTTTGTCAAGTAAATTTTTTTAATTTTTATTGTGAATGATGATTTTTTTTCAAAAATAAAAAAAATATAGAGATCAAATTTTGTTTTAAAATTTTTTGTGTACCTTTTAAATATTTATTTAAATATTGGCAGAAAAATTCAGATTAAATAGATAATATGTTTGCTAAATACGAAGAAAAAAATTACACTTAAAAAAATATAATATTTATTAGTTGTTTTTGTCGCATTTTTAAATCATNNNTATCACAAAAATTTAAATCTAATAAATAAGTCATTTGTTAAATATAAAAATTTATTTATTACTTAAAAAAATATAATATTTATTAGTTCTTTTTATTGTATTTTTAAATCATTTAAAAATGATTTTGTCAATAATATTTTTAAGACATTTTTTTGTTAACAACTAAATTTTTTGAGTAGCAAATTGATAGTTATTAATCTTCTATTTTTGTTTGTCCTGCAGAGCACATACTTAAATGTTTCATATTTCAAAACCTTAATCGTGCTCATAATTCATATATAAAATATACGAGGTCCCGGTATTTAGGAGGGTATGGGAGTAGTGTGTACATATATGTCATGTACACGTGGATGGCACGTGAAATCCAGAAATGCAGTTTGTCCTGGACTCCTGGCCGTGATTCATGAATTGCCTTTTAAAAAAAGAGATAACGAAGCTGCTGAATAATATAAAGATGTGTAATAATCATATAGTTGCATGTAATATAACGGTTGTTGCATGAATTAGAGGATGAACCACTGGACCTGCTCAATTGCCATTTTTGTATTTATTTCTTATTTTTTATCTTGTGAGTTTGGTTCTTCTTGTCATTATTCCTCCTTTGTCTTTTTGTTTTCTTTTTTCTGTTTTCTTGTTAGCATGTGTTTTTATTTTTAAAATACTATTTATATACTAAAATCAGATAAAATCAACTACTATATTTTTATAGGTATATACATACAATACATATCAACCACCTAACAAACTATTTACGTGCCAAAACAAAATGCACTATCAACCCACCCATTTCACCGATAAAAAACCCAATTTCTTCATTGTGTTCTCTATGATTGCATCTCTGATTACATCTCTCATCACTTTCTTCTCGGCGCGCTTTCTCTCTTCTCAGCACTTCATTTCATCGATTTTTTTTTCTTCTCTTCTCTTCTGCCTCAATTATTTGCATCTCACGTCAATTTTAACGTAAGATTCATGCTTTGCCACAAACCCAAAACATACGGATAATCACGCCAGTGAAAGAATTGGAAAGTGGAAACAGACAAACACAATTACAGTTACCTTATTTGACGCTATCGCATTTTATACCGACTCACCAACAATCCACATATTCTCATCCTTTACGTATTTTTGCTCCTTTCTTATGTAATCTTCATCCTTAGATATTCTCATTTTTCTTTTACTGCTTTTTTTTGGACTCAGTTGGAATCCAAGTTAAGCTGGCCCAAAGTAGCATGAAAATGAAAATGATTTGATTTGGATTCACATATGTTCCAAATCAACAAAATTCTGTTGGTCTAGTGGTTAGCTCAATAGTCTACTTAAATAAATATTGAAAATTTGAATCTTGTGCATATGGCAATTCATTGGTCAGCAGTAAATCCTTAAATAAAATTCACTCAAATACAAATAAAAAATTTAAAATCAGATTATAATCAAATACAGCTAAAGATAATTATCAAATATGTTCTAAATTATAATTTAAAATCTGATTATAATTAAAGTATTTGAGGTTATAATTAAATTCAAAGAAAGCAACCACTAAAATGTAAATTAAAATTCAAACTCATGTTATAATCAGATATACTCATAGTGATAAAACATAATTTATTTCATTTGAAAACAATTTCCATCCAAATTTACACAAAGAAGAAGCATGGGATGTTACATTTTGGATGAAACAGCCTAAGGCATACATATAGTGCCTGTAACTACACATTAACTCCTCTTCAAAAGACCAATCATATATAAATGTATTGTTCCGCAAACCCTATCACTGATCCTATCAACTAAGCTGCCTAAATTACTTCAATTTTCACATTCAGGAGAATTAAACGACAACATTATAGGATATGGTAAGAATCAACCATGACCAAACAACATAAGCACACATGCCAGAATTTTTGACTACATTAATTCCTTCACAAACAACGAAAGATAAACTAATAATTTTGCAACCCCTATCACTACAGTAAACATGAGCTAAATGAGCTAGATATCACTTTCACAAAACGATAAAAATGCAACAAATGAAGAATGCATGCAAAAAAAAGGTAACAAAAATCAAGAATAAAGAAGGGAAGAAGCTCCTGGTCAGTGGTGAAGACGATGCGTGAAAAACAACGAAGAAAATAATGCAAACACAGACAAAAATAGTGTGTGACCGATAGAGGAGGAGGGAAAAACGTCTTCCTTTCGTCTTGTGTGGGCGCATGTAAGAGTGAGACTCGAGTTGGTTGTTTTTTAATATCGTAGTGTATATTTGTATTTTATATTAGTCACTATTTTATTAATTGATTTTAGTGTATATTAAGTATAATTATTTTTTTATTATTTTTATTTTTTTAAGAAAAGGATTAAGTTAAAAAAAAAACTTGTTTTTTAGTTTCATAATAAAATTATAGAATAGACAAATAAAATTGAGTGAGTTTTTCGCTTATTGCATCGAGAAATTAGATAAAACGTTAAATGATTTTTTTTATTTAATTTTTGAAAAAGTATAGGGTACTAACATATTATCTGCCAATTTATTGTCAATAATAATT
The DNA here is from genome assembly GCF_000816755.2 of Arachis ipaensis. NCBI lineage: Eukaryota > Viridiplantae > Streptophyta > Magnoliopsida > Fabales > Fabaceae > Arachis > Arachis ipaensis. The sequence goes on from NC_029791.2 coordinate 103,246,689, forward strand.
AATTATTATATTTTAAATACATATATAAAGAGACACATCCCAAAAATATATCTATAAAGACACTTTTATTAAACACATTTATAAAAAAGATATTTTTATTAGACACATCTATAAAAACACTTTCATTAAACACCGTTATAAATAAGAGTTGGTAGAAATTGACAGAAATGCTGTTGATAACGTAACGGAATTATTAATTTTTAAACTATAGTATAAACAAATTAGATTAAGTGAGTCTCTTTTTTATTGAATTAAAAAAATTCAATAAAAATAATATAAAAGATTCA